>NC_051399.1:49804435-49806935 GCF_015228065.2 Penaeus monodon | reverse complement strand
AAAAAGATGAAGGAAAAGGAGAAGATAAGGAAGAATGAAAAAAAAAGTAATTAAAGAAAATAGTAATAACATTGCTGATAATGATAATAAGAAGAGCAGTCGTAAAAGAAGACGACAACAAATATGAAGAAGCAGAAAAGAAAGAGATTACAAAGCATCGAAGAAGATCGACGGTGCTATACACAAAGATACGTTAATGTGGACTTTACAGACGTAAAATGAGAGATGATTTTCTCCCTGACCGCGCGCGCGAGAGAGAATATTCAATCCCGGGGTAACTTTATTTGACAGGCCGGGAGAGGGTTCGGCTCTGGAAGTAACTTTGGGGTCTGGAATAACTTACAGTTTTTTTCCCTTTGACTCACAGCTGGAGTTCATTTGCTGATCTGCCGAATCCTCAGCAGTTTTATAGCCGAGATGAAATTAGACTTTGGTCTGCGAGGATATTTGAGTAAACTTTTTTCGTTTTTTGTTTTCGCAGTTGGAGAGGGAATTGTTTGGATATTAGGTGTTATCAAAGATGCAATTTTGCAAGTTCGTAAACCATAAAGTAAACGTGTATAAATAGAGGTTATACTAAGAATAACCTTTCTCTCTTTTCTAACTCTCTCTCTCTCTTTCTTTCTTATTCTTTCTGTCTCGCATTCTTTTGCTATCTCTCTTTTTTCATTCTATCGGCATGTATCTTTCTCTACTATTGTCCGTGTTTTGTTTCCTTGCACAGATAGGAAAGAGAAAAAGAAACACAAACAAACTAACTAACGAGAGACGTAAAAATAAAATAACAATAATAAAAACAAAATTCCACGCAACTGTACAAATGGAAAGAAATACAAGAATTCCTGACGAAATCTCGTGTGCATGACCTATCCCACGCCCATCACACCAACCAGGAATCCTCTTTATATCTCGCGATGGTCTCATCAACCCGATCCGTCAGACATTATATAACGCCAGGATGGGGACAGGAGAACCGCTCTTCTAGGCCGAAAGGGAAAATTATCCTTTCTTTGTTTCAGTACTCTGTTTTTTGTTTGTTTGTTTCTGTGTAATATATATATATATATATATATATATATATATATATATATATATATATATATATATATATATATATATGTATGTGTGTGTGTGTGTGTGTGTATGTATGTATGTATGTATGTATGTATGTATCATATTCCCCTATATATGTTTCCCTTTTTTCATATTCCTGTCCGTTATGAAGTCCTCGTCACTATACTAAGAAAAATAGAAATGATATCTTATTAATGATTACGCTGATATTGATGATCATATTAATAATAATGCCAACAATAACGACAATGATAATGATGGTGATAATGATGATAGTAATGAGGATAACAATAATAATAGCGTTTATTTTCTATTATTATCAATATTGTTATTATTAACATTGTTTTTAATATTGTTATCATTGCTATTGTAGTGAATCTCGACCCATCAGACGGAAGAATAGAATGGAAGAGTTACCCCTTCCGCTTGCAAACATGTGGCCGTCAATGACTGTATACGGGTCCAGGAAGATGCGGGCGAGAGATGTCTTTATGATCGGCTTTGCTATTTTTTTTATGTACAATTTCTTGTCTTTTAATTAGTTAATTAAAAATTCTATCCACGTTTTCCTTTTTATCCATCTGTATTGGAGAGCACATTATGGTGTCTGGGGCTATATAGTATGGAGTTCTTCTTTTTATCATGTCATTTTAACTAAACTACATTACTTTTTATGGCAGGCTTTACAACATGGCCTTTTTAAAGAAGTGATAATCTTAATGTCGGAAAGGGGAAAGACACCGCCCTCTTTTGAGAGGAATGTCACCTTCACCTGGGTTGACCCGAGATTCCCCTCTTAATATCATCTTACTTGTGGGGAGGTGTATATATATAGGCCGGGGCAGCCAGGTCAGGGAGGGGAGAGCATTTTGGTCGTGAGGCTGCAGTCTTGATGGGTTCCTGGTCGTAAGAGTACGAGCTATAGGCGGTAAGGTGGCATTTTAACCTTTTTTCTCTGTATCTTGATAGGGTGATGTGCTCTCTCTTTACGTTTTTTTTTATCTCTTGAATTGTTTTAACTCGCATTTTTGAATGTTTGTCTTAATTCTTATCAGCATCTTAGTGTTTAAATGTATTTTACTTGTTTATTTCAACGTGTTTTAAATAAAAATATTTTTGTAAAAATGAATTGGATACTTTTAGACCCCATCATGCATCCCCTCCAGTTTGTCTAATTAAACCGTTGTCTAATTAACCCAAAGTTAATTTTGGAAACGCCAGTATGCCTGCCTCACTCTGCCTTTATATAGAATGTAAAGAATTAGGGAGAATTTAAGGCAAAACAAGAGAGCCCCCCCCCGGTTTGAATCTGGGCATATAACCCATAGGATTATTTAAACTTGCACGAGTTCAAATCCTTAAATCTGATTTCTATCGACTTCAGGTCGACACGCACTCCATCTCGGACGTAACCACGCTAACCAGT
>NC_051399.1:49796935-49799435 GCF_015228065.2 Penaeus monodon | reverse complement strand
CCCATTTTCATTCAGGTCTTTTTTCCATTAGCAGGGGTAACTTCACTAAAGAATCAGCTCATCAACTTCGCCTGATACCCTTGCGTTTTTTTGCGAACTCGATTCCTTTCTTTGTCGATGCTAACACTCTTAACTTTTCACAGTCAATTACGTTAATTATTCTAACAAAGGCGACGCTAATGATGATGGAGCAGAAAAGTGATGAGTATAGAGAAGAAACTGATGCTCGGGAAATCATAGTGATGAATAGGAAAATTGCAATGGAGGCTTGCTATATTCACATAGGGTCTCATAGTCCTAACTTAAATTATCTATCGTTTTTTTTTTCTTTTCTGCGAGTATTATCTATTGTTATAAAATATATTGATTGATATGTGTACTTTGAGAAGTGCCTGGAACAGAATATAATACATGCAGGTATACAGGTGTAAAAGATTATTGATTACGTTTTTAATTACAAGATTAGCAGATACATTTCTACTTTTTTCCTATCCCTTTTTTTCTATGCTACTTTATATATTCTCTTATTGTTTCACTTTTTCACCTCGTATCGGAACATTCACAACCATCTTGTATAAACATTCAAGAGGGACACTCTGCCTTCAGTCGAATTCTCTGGCCATCGGTAATAATGACTGTGTTCTGGGGAATTATCTTTGGGTCGTCTGCCAGGCTTTATGTGATCCTAAAACACATTATAGTTAGACACGCGCATTCAAATTCAAGTGAGGCCAGGGATTGTTTCAATGCATTCACATCCACTGTCTCTTTTCGCTCTCTCTGTCTCTGTCTCTCTCTCTCTCTCTCTCTCTCGATGTGCCATGTGTCTGTCTGTCTGTCTGAGGCAAATGGACAAAGAGAAAGCTATACAGACACACACACAAACAAACAGCGAGAGAAAGAAAGAGAGAGAGAGAGAGAGAGAGAGAGAGAGAGAGAGAGAGAAGAGAGAGATGAGAGAGTGAGAGTGAGAGTGAAGAGAGAGAAGAGAGAGAGAGAGAGAGAGAGAGAGAGAGAGAGAGAGAGAGAAGAAATAGAAAGAAAAAGAGAGAGAGAGACGTAAAATGGATGAAAGGGCACCTGGCACCGCCTTCAGACAGGCCTTTGAAGTTGTCATGTATTAAGAGTGGTGTTTGTTTAGCGGTTTTCACCAGAGAAGGAAAAGGAAAGTCAATAGCCCGGAACAAAGATATGAATATTAGGTTTCAACTTTTTGATAAACAGAGTATATTTGTATCTCATCCCCGACCGTTTTTGGGGGCAAAAAAGTACTTTATCGTGTACTGTACAGGGTTAAAGTCTCTTTAGTTGATTATTATATTTATATGTTTATGCGGACCCTTATTATGTATGTGCTATTATTATTAAGACAAATGGATGAAAATAAGAAGTGTGAAAGATTAAGAGAGAGAGAGAAAATACACATATATAGATAGATAGAGAGATGAAAGCTGGTTAGACAGAATATATATATATATATATATATATATATATATATATATATATATATATATATATATATATATCTGAAAGATATATATATATATATATATATATATATATATAATATATATATATATATATATATATATATGTATATATAAAGAAAGAACAATGGCAACATAGACACACAGGGAGATTGACAGATAGACAGACAGAGGAGGGGAGAAGAGCTGGAGAACAAAAAATACTGGAACCGGCCTCCCCTCACCCGTCTGAATTGTGTCATAAGCGCATTCCAAAGACCTGCACGTGGCTCGTAGCCCTGGCTGTGATCTTTTTGGCTGGAAAGTTTGCTAACAGGATTACACATCTTAACTTCAACAGTCTTCTTCAACGACAGTTTTGTGATTTTTTTTTATGTTACTTATTCTGATATTTTTTGCAGGAATAAGAAATATATGAGCATGAAGTATTCCACATTTTTTTTTATTATTACTATCATATTTAACATAAGCTACTGTACAGACTTACAGATACACAGATATGTCTGTGTGCATGGGCTTTGGTATGTGTGGTAAGCGCTTACAAAATTTACTTGTATGTATAAATATGGTCAGAGTTAGAGTTTTTCTTTTATGTAAAGTGAGAGTCCGTTTCATTGATATATTTATTTACCTCATTTTCCAATTCCCACTTTTATCCATATTGTTTTATTCGTTATCACCGCCATTTGACAACAGCAGCAGCCATAGCAAAATTACAGAATTCGAATGCCGGCTGTAACTGCATGTAGTTCGCCTGGCCTTTCGCAATTTGCTTGTCTGACTGTATTTAGTGTAACGAAGTCAGTTGATTGGCTTGCAGTGGGTAACGTTTGACCCGGAGTCTGCTCTCGCTCTCGCAACACTGGGATCCGCTGGTAATATATGTATTTAGTCAATTCATTGTATAATCCGACGATTGCTTGATTTTACTTTATTAAATGCTAATAGTGTACCAAAGTTATGATAGAGGATATATATATAAATATAATAAATAAAAAAAAAAATAAAATAAA
>NC_051399.1:49786248-49791835 GCF_015228065.2 Penaeus monodon | reverse complement strand
ACACACACACACCACAACACACACACAAACAAAGACAAATTAAAAAAAAAAAAACAAAATAAACAATATATTATATATAGATATATATATATATATATATATATATATATATAAAAAATAGATTTATCTCAATAAAAAAAAAATATATATATATTATATATAAATAAATATATTATATATATATATAAAGATAAAAACAAAAAATATAATAATAATAAAATTTAAAATTTTATAAAAAAAAAACTAAAAATTTATATTATTATATTATAAATAATAATAAAAATTAATATATTTATACATATATATATGTATATACATATATATATCTTATTTTATTTTATTAAAATTATATATATATATATATATATATATATATATATTATATATATATATACACATATTCCACACATGTATATATATATATATTTTATATATATATATATATAGATATATATAAATATATATATTATATATATATATATATATTTATTTTATATGTCTGTGTTTTATTTATATATATATATATATATATATATAATATATTTTATACGTTTATATACCTATATATAATATATATATATATCTATATATATATATATTTATTAAATATATATATATTTATATATATAATTATTATATATATATTATATATATATATCTATATTTTAATATATATATATATGTGTGTGTGTGTGTGTGTGTGTGGGGTGTGTGTGTGTGTGTGTGTGTATACATACATACTATATATATATTATATATTATAATATATATATATATTATATTATTATTATATCTATATATATATTATATTTATATATACCACACACACACACACACACACACACACACACAAATACACAAAACACATAAAGAAATTGGAGATATTCAGCGAGAAGACGAAATCTAGGAAGAAGAGTAAAGCAAAAGGAGGAAGAAGAAGAGGTTTAGTAGCTTTTGATGGTCGCTCCCAAAGGCTTGGCTCTCGAATGCTTCTCTTTGTGACTTGCGATAATCATTTCTTGATGAGGTCGCCATGCACTTATGATAAAAAAAATGGACATTGGTGATTGTAAAGGACATTAGAAAGAAAGAAAGGAATGGCGAACGATATTAGGAAAGAGGACAAGGATGTGGAAAACAAGTAAAAAGTGAAGATGCAGAGACATTGTTTGTTAATGAGGGAAGTTGTTTGTATAAGTCTGCTGCTTAGTTTGTTTGCATGTGATGTTGCGCGATTGTTTAGCTTTTGCTTGTATATGTGTGTTTGTGTGAATGTGCGTGTATGGAAAGGGGTGACCCGTTTTTCCCTCTTTGTATGCGTGAGGGTGTATGTGTGTGGTTATGGTGTATTTGAGTGTGTGTGTTGTGTGTGTGTGTGTGTGTGTGTGTGTATTACAAAAATGAGAAACAGTCAAAGATGTCAGTTAGATCTAACGGAAGGAAAATAGAGGTGGTAAAGGGTACGAAGAGAAAAGAAGTAAAACAGAACTTGAAGTAAGATATAGATAGATATCAGAGTGGTAGATAGAGGGTGAAGAAGAAACAAAGGTATTGCGTGCGTAATATATATAGAGGAAAGAAAGAAGATTAAGTACAAGAAAGAAGCAAGACAAATTTAAAAAATAAAAATGAAAATAAAAAAGAAAACATTATAAAGATGGGAAAGTAACTTGGAGACAAAAAAAAAAAATAAGAGGGACTGATGGAAAGGGATAAAGGAAGGGAACAGAAATGACGGAAACACGGAAACCGAGAAGAGAAGAGGAGGAAGAAGGAAAGAAGAAGGGTTAGAGGGAGGAGCAGGAGTAAGGAGCAGTGGTGACACGCACCAGTAATTTCCCAGGAAAATCTTCGTCCACTTAATACTTCATTAGTGTGGCTGAGCGATCCAGCAACCCCCCCCCCCTCCCTCCTCTTTCTACTCCCTCTCTCCCCTCTCTGCTTCCTTCATTCACTGTTTATACCTTTCCACTCCTCACCTTCATATTTCCCCACCACTCTCTTCCCCCCCCCCCTCTCTCTCTATCTCTCTCTCTTTCTCTCTCTCTGCCTATCGACCTATCTGTCAATCCATCTTTATATCCCCATTTCCTGCCTAATTTTATCTCATATCCATCCACCTCACCTTCTTACCTTCTTCCTTTCCCTCTCTCGCAAGTTCATCTCCTCTCATTTTATCGTTCTTTCTCTTTTCAACGTATTTTTATACTTTTTTCTCCGATTTTTCTTCTATATCCCTCATGTGAGTCTCGCTTTCATTACTCTCTTTCCTATTATCTCTCCTTTCTTTTACACTCATTCTTTTTCCCTACCCCTCCCTCTCTCGCTCTCTCGCGCTTCCTTTTCCCGGACCCCCTTTATCTCTGTCCTTTTCTCTCTCTCTCACACCTTTCTCCTCCATTTCTTAGTATCTTCTTCAGCCCCACCTCTTGACACCACACCAGTGAACCATAACCATACTTCCCATGGCAGCCACACGACAGCACCATACTTCAAGGCTGGTCATCGCCACACGAGGCTTCACTGCCGGAGTTCCAGATGATGGTATCGCCAGGAATAACTTAAACACCTTTTCTTTTCTATCCTTTCTCCCACAGAAGAAAGGGGAAAACACTGCGTTTAGGATCTGTCCTGGTCAAGCCCGGGTCTCATGCTTGGTGTAGAAGTTTAAGGAAAGTGAGATAGAGAAAAAGAAGGAGAGAGACAAAGGGGGATAGAGATAGATAAAGAGATAGTTAGATAGAGATAGAGATAGATAAAGAGGTAGATAGATAGATAGATAGATAGATAGAGAGAGAGAGAGAGAGAGAGAGAGAGAGAGAGAGAGAGAGAGAGAGAGAGAGGAGGGATAGATAAGCAGATAGACAGATAGATAGATTAATAGATAACTAGATAGGTATAAAGGCAGATATATGGACAGATGGATAGACAAAAACGGTGTTGGGGTACACAGGTAAGGGTTGAAGAAGGCAGAGAAACAGAACGAATGAATGGAAGACTTAAATATGAAAGGAAAATATAGAGAGGCAAAGGAAGCGAGAAATGAATAAATAAATAGAGAAGGGAAGACAAAGAAAGAAAATGAAGAAAGCAATCAGAGAAAAAATAAGAGAAAATGACGAAAAAATTAAAAGTGAAAACAAAGAGGGAAATTTAAAGGAATATGAGCGACAGAAAAAAAAAAAAAAAATGAAGATAAGTGAAGAAAAGAACGAGAGGCAAACGAAGAGAAAACGAGGGTAAAACAGATAAGTAAAGGCAAAGAGAACAACTACCCGAAAGAAAAAGAGGTGGAAAGAAAAAGGGAGGAGAAGAGAAACAAGAAGAGAAGGGAGAGAGGAAAACATCACCAGAAGTGTCGCGAGAACTAAGAAAAATGGCCTGCGGTTGGGTGATGGAGGAGCCGCAGGGAGCCAGGCGACCGTCTCCTCCCTTCTTCTCTCCCTCTCCTCGTGCCCCTTCGCTTCTCTTTCGATAGTTTCTATCTCTTCTGTCTCTCTTAATCTCTCCCTCCCCCCCCTCTCTCTCGCTTCCTTTATCTGTCTATCTATCTATCTATGCCTCTCTCTCTCTCTCTCTCTCTCTCTCTCTCTCTCTCTCTCTCTCTCTCTTATCCTTATTTGTTCCCATCACATTTTTCGCTCCTTTTTCTGTTTCTGTTTATTTCTATTTTCTTCTCATCCTTCCTGCTTCCCTCCCTTCTCTATTCCCTCGCACACGTTCATCGCGCCTTCCCTCCACTCCATCTTCTCTCCTCTCCCTCCCACCCCTCTCCCTTCTCTTCCCTCTCCTCCCTCCATCCCGCTTTCCCCTTCCTTCCATGCCAGCTCTCTCCTCCATCCCTCCCAACTCTCCCATCCTCCACCGCGCTTCTCCTTTCCCCCTCCGACGTCCTCCTCCTGAATCTTCCCACCTCTGCATCCCACCTCTCGCCCCCCCTCCCCCTCCCCCTCCTGCTCCCCCTCCCAGCTCTTCCCTCCTCATTCTGATGCCTGCCGCGCCCCCCGCGACCCCCTACCCCCCAACCCGCCTATGCCCCCCCTCAGCGCCCGTGATTGCTCGACCATGAATTATATAGGATATTAAGTCTTTCCCAATAACCCCGACCCGGTTGAGCTCCTTACTCCTCATGAGGCTCGAGGCTCCTCCTTCAGGCTTTCCAGGTGGTCGTCGTCAGTATCAATGGCTGCCGAGTGTGTGTCCCTCTTCCCTCCTCCTCACCCTCACCTCCTCTCTCTCTCTCTCTCTCTCTCTCTCTCTCTCTCTCTCTCTCTCTCTCTCTCTCTCTCTCAGTTTCTTTCACTCGTCTTCACTCCTCACCCTGCAAGTTATTTTTGTTTTTTCTTTCTCTTTCAACTTACTTCCCTTTTCTTTTCCTTCTCTTTTCGTCCTCTTCTCCGTTTCCCCGCCTGACCTCTTTCTCCTCATTCCTCCTCTCCCAACCTTCTTTCGTTTCGCCTTTTACCTCCCTCCCTTCCCTCATTTTCCCTCATATACTTCTCCCTCTACCTACTTCTCTACTTTTAGTTTTTATATACCGCACTTTCACATCTTTCTTCTCCTCCTCCAATACCCTCAATCTTACACCTTTCTTCAGCTCATTTCCCTTCTCCTATTTCCCTCTTCTCTCCACTTTTTTCCCTTCTTCCCTATTTTCCTCCCTTCTCACATCCTTCTACTTTTCACTTCCCTTCTCCTTCATTCGTCTTCTTCCTCTTCCCCCTTCTTCCCCATGTTTTTTTTCTCTCTTACCTTCTCCTTCCACCTGCTTCGTCCACCCCTCCTCCTTTCCTCTCCTTTCCTCCCTCCCTCCGTTTACACCCCTCCTGCTCTTCCTCCCTTCTCCCCCTCCCCACCTCTCCTTCGAGGCGACCCAATTTGCGGTTAAGTGCGGGCTGGAAGCGGCCGGCCTGGCCATAAGGATAAAATATTTCGACGAAGACCCACTTTTATTTTTATTTCAATTTTCCCTCTCCTTCCTTTTTATCCCCTCACTTCCCTCATTCTAGGTCCCCCGTATCCCCCACCTCCCTATATCCCCCACCTCCCTCCTCCCTCATTCCATCATATCCACAACCACCCTCTGTCTACCATCTCTTGTCCTAATACGATTTTTCTTGACTACATTCTTTGATTTCCGGCCTAGGTGGTGGTGGAAAGAGAGATGGAGAGAGACGGAGAGGGAGAAAGAGAAGAGAGAAGAGAGAGAAAAGAGAGAGAGAGAAAAAGAGTAAAGAAAGAGGAAGAGAGAGAGAGAGAGAGAGAGATAGAGAGATGAGAGAGACAGGAGAGAGAGAGAAAGAGAGAGAGAAAGAGAGAGAGAGAGAGAGAGAGAGGAGAGAGGAGAGAGGAGAAAGAGAGAGAGGAGAGAGAGGAGAGAGAGGAGAAAGAGAGAGAGGAGAAGAGAGAGAGGGAAGAGAAAGAGAGAAGAGAGAGAGAAGAGAGAGAGAGGGAGAGAGAGAGAAGAGAGTAAAGAGAGAGGCTGAAATTAACAAGAAAGATGCGAAAACAGACACAAGCAGAACAAGCACTGTTAGTCCCCCTTCCTTAAAAAGAACGAAAAGGCACGAAAAAGAGAAAAGGAGGG
>NC_051399.1:49764124-49776148 GCF_015228065.2 Penaeus monodon | reverse complement strand
AATAATATAATATATATGATAATAATAATATAAAAGTACGAATAAGTTTCTTGAGCAAATACCAGGAAATCCAAAATTAAAAAGAAATCCAAAAATAGTCTTAAACAGCACAGCACATGTTCTCAGAAGAACATTATCAATCTGAAGTTCTTTGTGTGCGTGAATTGATTTGACTGGATGTTTTGATTGTGGTTGTTCTGCATGTTTTGCATGTTTTCGTTGATGTTCCCATTGCCTCAAACTCAATCACCCTAGGTCACGGTAGTGGACTCGGTGTTTGATTTTAATTAGCAGATCTAAGGAAACTTTCGTATAAAATAATAATAATAATATAATAATAATAATAATAATCATAATAATAATAATGATAATAATAATAATAATGATAATAATAATAATAATAATAATAATAATAATAATAATAATAATAATAATAAAATAATATGATAATAGTAATAATGATAGTAACAACAACAACAACAAAAAACAATAATAATAATAATAACTGCATTAGTAATAATGATAATAATAATTAATACTTCTGCCACTGATACTTGCGATGATAATGATGGAGTAAATGTACTAGAAATTTGACAATTCTTTTATGATTAACTATTATTAGAGATCTTCATAATAAGAACAGTGATGATGATAATACAAAATGATAATAACAATAACAAAGCCCAAAGTGACGGTAATAACGATACTAGTACACCCCCCCGAAAAAAAAAATGTAGGTGTAAGAAGAAAGAAACCAAAGAGGAAAAGCAGAGCGAATAAGGGAGAAGAAGAGAGGAGAGAAAGGCCGCTTTCGCAGCAGCAGTAACACGGGGAATGACGAGGCACAATACATCTCGGTGCTGGATGGATCAGCTTCGCTTCTGATCCGCCACACGTCTAAGAATTGATGAGAAAATGATTAGAATTGATGGAGGTTGTTTTGCATCGATATTGAAGCAGGATATAATTCAAGAGGCACAAAGGCGTAAGTAGGGAAGGAGGGGCGGGAGGGCGCGGTGGTAGGGAGGGAGGCTGCGGGATGAGATGGAGACGGAGGACGGAAGGAGGATGCGAGTTAGAAGGGGTACTGGGCTAAGAAAGCGGGAAGAGAAGAAGCGTGTGCATGGGAGAAAGGGAATACTGAGGTGGAGGGGAAGGACGTAGGAAAAGAAGGACGTGTGTGGGGTGGAAGGGTGTGGGGAGAGTGGCTGGGACGGGGCTTATCTGAGTATGTATGTGTGTATATGTCTGTAAATAAGTCAATGATTGTCCTTTCTTGTACAAATACGTAGCAACGTTTAACTGTTCGACATTCGGTATTCCTTAGTGCTCTCCAAATATCTCGTATATCCTTCGTAAGTGTATTTACCTTCTTAAAAGCCCTTTGCCATCATTCTTATCGCTTATCCTGCTCGTCCTATTCTCTCTTTCCCACCTCCACCGCCTTCTCCTCTTTTCTTTACCCTCCTCCTTTTCTTTTCCCTCTTATCCTTCTACCTCCTCTCTTCCTTTCATCCTCCTCTTCCTCATAGATCTGTCTTCTTCTCTTTTCTATCTTCCTCCTTATCCCCTTCTCTCGTCTCCTTCCTCTTCCACTTTTTTCTTCCTTCTCGTCATTCTCATCACCATCTCATTCCTCTACTCTATAACTCCTTTTCTCCTTTCTCCTCTAAATCTTTCTTTTCTTACTTTTCCTCCTGTTGTACCCCTAATGCTCTGATTCTCCTTCTCCCTCCTCTTCCTTCTCTTCCTCTCTCTCTCTTTCTTCCTTTCCTTCCTCCCTCATTTCCTCCCATTTCCTCCTCTCCTCTTCTTCCTTTACCTGCTTTTTTTGTCCTTGCAGCCGTTCCCTCCAATTCCTTCTCCTTCTCTTCTCTTCCTTTTCCTGTACTTCTTCGTCCTCCTCCTCCTCCTTCCCCCCTCCCTTATCCTCACCCCCGCTCTGGCCATGACGTCTATGCAAATCATGCAGGCGTATCTTTAAACATCTTCCTTCAGGCTGGTGAACCAACTTTTTTTTCTTTCCGGTTTATTTATATTTTCGTTCCTCCTTTTTTCTCTTACTGTTCTCATCTCTATTCTGTTTTCCTGAGTTATCTTTCAAACAGTTATTTTGGTTTTCTTTTTTTTCTCTCCTCATTTTAATTCGGTTTTTCTTTCTGGCCTTTTCATCCTTGTAATTTCTCTTATCCTCCTCGTTTTCTAATCTCTTTTCTTCCTTCCTTCCCATCCAGCAGGCATGATCGTGCCTTTCTTCTCCGCTTTTAAAGCTCTTTCTCCTCCCCCTCCTTCTCCTATTCTCCCTCCTCCTTCTCCCTTTCTTTACATCCTCGTCTTAACCTTCCTCTTCACTTTCCTCCTATATTTGTCTCCATCTTCATCCTCCTCACCCTTTTTTCCTCCTCCGCGTCTTCTTCTTTCCCTTTCCCTCTTTCCTCTCATCGTTTTTCTCCTCCTCCTCGTCTTTTCCCTCGCAGGACCCGAGCTGCTCCTTCTCCTGAGGAAGAGCGACAAAACGGCACTTCGCGGCGGACAATGGAGCTAAATGGGGGCGTCGGCTTCTTCTCCTCCTCCTGCCCGTGCTCCCCCGGCCCACTACACCCCCTTCCTTTTTCACGACCTCTTCTGTTCTTCCCTCTTGCTTCTCCCCTCATTCCTCCCTCCTACCAATCCCTATCGACTCCTTTTGCTCTTCCAGTTCCTCTCAAGCCTTTTCCTTAACTTCTCGTTCCCTTTATCATATACACGATAAATATCAATATATACATATACACTTAATATATATAATATAGAATATTATATATATATATATATATATATATATATATATATATAATATATATATATTATATTAACAGCCATCATTCCACTGCAGGCCTCAATTAATAGAAAGAGAGAGAGAGAGTGTGTGTGTCTGTGTATTATATAATATATATATATAATATAGTATATACTATATATATATAATAATATATATATATATATATATATATATATATATATGCATATCTATCTATCTATCTATCTATATATGCATATATATATTCATATATAGAATATACAATAGTATATATATATAAGTATATATATAATATAATATATACGCATATATATATGTATATATATATATATATTAGATATATATATATATATAATATATATAGATATATAGATAATATAGTACATGTATATATCTTTATATAGACAAACACCCCACACACACATATGTGTGTGTATATATATATATAATATTATATATATATATTTATAAATATAAATATATAGTATATATACCGGTTAATAGAATATATATATAATATAAAATATATAATATGTGGGGAGGTATATATGTAATATTATATATATAGAATATAGTAATATATATAATATATAATATATATAAAATATAAAATATACACACATATATATAAAATATATTTATATATATATATTTTAAAATTTTATATATATAAAATATAATTTATAAATAGATATATAAAAGGGTTGTGGTGTGTGAAATTTAATATTTTATATATATTAATAATATATTTTAAAATATGATAAATATTTTATATAAAATTATATATATATATATGTATAGGGTATATTTTGCATTTTATAAAATATATATATATAATATATATATATTTTTTATATATAATTAATATTTTAAAAATTTATACACAGGGTCTATTATCTATCTCCCTATCTATCTATTATTTTATTTTTTAAATTCTATCATCTATCATCTTACTATCATTTTACCCCATCTAATAAAATTATATATAATATATAAAAATATATTTTATAATATATATTTTTATACACGTATATATGTATGTGTGTGTGTGGGGGGTTTGGGGTGGGGGGTGTGTGTATGTGTGGGTGTGTTGTTTGGGGGGGGTGTGGGGTTTTAGGGGGGGGTTTATCTTAATTTTATTTTAATTATAGAGGGATAAATATATATATATAAATATATAATTATATTATTAAAAATAATATGTAATAAAAGATAAAATTAATTATATTATAGGGGATAATAAATTAATAAAAAATAGATAGAAGATGAAAAAAAATATAGAGGATGATAGAGGTGGGGTTTACACACCCCAACCCCCCCCCCCCCCCCCCCCCCCCACACACACCACACACACACACAATAATAATATACAATATATATATATATAATATATATATATATAAATGGGTAATATAAAATATATATACAAAATTTTTTATTTATTATGTTTTAGAAATATAATATATATATAAAAAAGTATATATTGATAATATATAATAAATTTGTTTTTTTTTTTTTTTTTTGATAGGCATATATTATATATATATAAATAAAAATATATATTATAGATTTTAAATTATTATTTATAAAAGGGTAATATATATATTATATATAAATTATAATTAATATATATATATATATAGGGGGAATTTATTATTTATATTTTATAATATATATATATATAATATATAATAATAAATATATCATATTATAAATATATATAATAAAAATTTTTAATATTAATTTTATATATATAAAATTATATGTGTTGTGGTGGTGGTGTGTGTGTGGGGGGTTGGGGTTTTTTTGGGGGTGTGTTTGTGTGTGTGTTGTGTGTATACATATTTTTAAAATATTTTAATATAACTAATATTTTTAATATATGATACAACTTTATTTTATATTTTATAATATATATATATATAAAAATTAATATATATATTAATAATAATATATGGGGGTTTTGTGTTGTGTTTTTTGTGTGTGGGTATATGGTGGTGGTGTGTATACAATACACAAAAACCCACAGACACACACCACACCACACACAAATTTTAATTAATATAATATATTATTTTTATATATATATAATATTTATATATAATATGTACTAATATATATATATAAATAATTATAAAATATATAAATTTTATATTATATATATAATATATAAAATATTTATAAATATATTATATAATTATTATTAAAATATATAAAATATATTTTAAAAAATATTTGTGTTGTGGTGTGGCGTGTCTGTTTTTATGGATTGATAATACACCCCCCAAAATATATAACATATGTGTGTGATAAACACCCAATATAGAAAAAGGGGAAAAGGTAATCTATATAGGTTAATTCTAAAATGAAGACCCAAATTTTGCTAGTTTTGTGTTTGGACTTTTCAAACAAGACCTTTTTTAAAAACACCGAATTACAGGAAAGGAAAGGCAATTGAAATGATTTTAAATTTTTATGGGCTGCGTTGGGAAAATTTTTACTCCCCTTGGAATTTGATATTTCGTTCCTTTTCCCCCTTTCTTTCCTATTTTTTCATTTGTCCCCCTATTTTCCCCCTTTCTTTTTTTCACTTCCCCCCATTCCCCTGTCTTTCCCCCTTTGGCCCCTTCCCCTTCTCTTTCCCCCACCCCCCCCCCCATCTTTTCCCTCACCCTTTCGTCATTTATATAAATTTTTTTTTTATTTACTTTTTTTTAATTGCTCCAAATTTTGGGGGAAAAAGCCCCCGTGATAAACAAAAAGGCGGGACAAAAGATTGGGACGGAAAATACAGAAGATATAAAACGACAGACAAAAGATAAATAGATAGGGGAAGAAAGAGGGGGGAGGGGGGGGGGGAGGGGGGGGAGAAGGAAAAAAGTTTATTTCGTGAAAATGTTGTTAAATAGTATATGACGAAAATGGGCGATTAAAAATTTTTTTTGGGTTTGCGAAAATTTTTTATCTATTTCTGTATGTTTATGAAAAGTAACAGAAAAATTGGAAATTTAAAAAAAAAAATTTAATAATAAAAAGTGATGATAAAAACCAGAAAAATTGATCCCAAGTTAGAAAAAATTTCAAAATAACAAAACCCCACCCGAAAGAACAACAGTAATATAAATAATGAAAAAGATGTAAAAATTTAATAAAAATAATAGTATAATAATAATAATAATAATAATAAAAAAATTTAATAATAATAGTATAATTTTTAAATATAAGATAATAATAATACTAATAATAAAAAAATAACAAAACAATAATTATAAAAAAAAACAATCCCAAAGAAAACAAGAATCCCCAAATGATAAAAAAAATAACGAAAAATAATAAAGTACTTAAAAAAATTTTAACAAATACACTAAAACACAAAAATAGGTGAACAGTAGGGGCCAGCGGGGGAAAGATAGCGATTGCCTCCCACAATGTCCCCGGAGTTTTGTCCCCCTGGGGTTTCCCCCATTAAAATTTCCCCTCGGCCCAAACGGTCACCCAAAAAGGGTTTCTGGATGGGTGATTGTAGGATATCCAAGATTAAGTGGTTTTATATAAATAAAATAAAAATATAATAATAATTTAATATATTTTATATATATATATATATATAATGTTTTATATAAATATAATATAATATATATATATATTATATATATTTTTAAATATATATAGGAATTAAATTATAAAATATAAAATTTTATATATATATATATAAAAAATTATATATTTAAAAAAAATTATATAAAATATTATATATTTTTTTTTTTTTTTTTTTTTTTTTTTTTTTTTTTTTTTTTTTAACGGGGATAGGTATCTTTTTTTTGAGTCCCACAAAAGAGCACCCATGGAAAACACAAATATAAAGAAATTTTTGCGGGCTTTTTGAAGTGCGGTTTTTGGTTGTGTTTGTGTGCGTGCGGTCAGAACTTGCCCTCCCACCTAACCCCTTTAATTTTTTCACAAAAAACCCATTGCCAAAGGGGGAAGTACGACAGCCATAGCATGGGGGCCCAATCTGGGGGGGCCGTACGCAAATGCCAAGAGTATGCAGGGAATGCCTTTGGGGTTTTTTTTTTTTATTACAATCACGGCAAAAGATTTTTTTTTGCCAGTGAAAGTGGGGGATTAAGTCGGTTTAACACTTTTTTTTTTTCCCATGAAACCCAAAAAAAAAAAATGCAAAAAACCCGGGAAAAAATTTAAAAACCCATGATCCCACAACTGCTTATTTATTGGGATTTTAGCCCGAAATGATAAAACTAGGAGTTTTTAAAACAAAAAAAATCCCCTTCGGGTCTCGATTTAAAGGAATTTTGGGAAAGTAGAGACTGAAAAAATAAAAAAAATTGAAAATACAATTTTATCTTGTAGTTTTTACGAAAAAACGGCAGGGGATGCTGGTTTTTCCCATGAGTGGTCGCGCAGCTCGGGCGCGTATAACCCCGGGGGCCCAGCGGGGCCCAGGCCACTATGAATGCAAACCGTAAAATTATGGGTTAAAAATTTTGAAAAATAAAATTTCCCCTTAAAATCTTAGAACAGAACAAAAAAAACCTTTTATCAAACTGTTAAAATTTTTTTCAGTTGCTTGGACCTCAAAAGTAACGTTAATTAAGTTACCAGGGTAAGTAAATTCAACTTTATAAAATTTGTCAAATTTTCCTGAAATCTTAAATTTATGGTTTTATCAAAAAGGGAATATGCCCCCTAAATTTTACGGCCAACCCCCCCCTTTTTAAGGCTCCCAAAAAGGGTTAAACCCCACCTCGGGGGTTTTTTTCCTGTTTTGGGTTTGTTTTCCACTTTGATTAAATATAAAGATTATAAAAAGGGTCCCGGTAAACCTCTATTAACAGAATGCCCTTTCACAAAGTTTTCCGGGTTTCCATAGTTTGCAGTTTATCGGGTACTTTAGTTATCGGCGATAAAGGATTATTTTGTCGCCCGTAGGCTATAAAAATGTTTACTTCAAAACTACGACTTTGGAAGGGAGGGAGGGGGGGGGGGCGAACCACAAAACATTTGTTTTAAAAAAGTTTTTTTGCTAAAAAAAAAGGCATGATTGATCTAAAACCCCTTTAAAAACCCCGTGTTCATTAAAAAAGTAGGGGAGGGGATAATGAGGTTAAAAAAAGCAATAAGGGTAACGACAAGAAAATTTACAATAAAAATTGGATGTAGAAATTTAATAGCAGAGTAACAATGGTGAGGGAATTATTCCCGTTACAAAATTTAAAGAAAGCATTAAGGGCAAGAACAGACATACCCCATAAAAAAAAAATGGGAATAAATCCCAAAAAGGGAGTTTCCGAAGGGAAAACGGGGGGGCGGGGGGCAGGGGCGCAAAGGAGCCAGAGCCAAAAAATCTGGGGCCCAGCTCCCCCTGGCCCCCCACTTAAGGGGGGGTTTTTGGGGGGAGGGAAGCCTTTAAAAATCAACGAAGGACTGTTGGGGGGCGCCCTTGGGAAACACCCTTTCCGCATGTCGCGGGAAATTAGCATAACAAAACGAGGGAAAACTTTTTTGGGTGAAATTTTTCTATTTTGCTTTTCCTCCGTTTTCTCCTCATTTTTTCCCTTCCCTTTACCCCTTTTCTTTTACCGACCCCTTTTCCCCTTTTCCCCGTTTAAATAAAATGATTTTGACGTCCTTCATCCTTTTTCTTTTTTTCCCCTTCTCTTCTTTTTCTTTCGAGGGGCCTTCCTTCTCTTTCCCATTTTTTCCTTGCCATTCCTCCTTCCCCCCTTTCTCTCTCCTTTATTTTTGTATCCCCTACTTTATTCTTGTCATTCCATTTTTTCCGACTCGGATTTCCTTTTTTTGGGAATTTGGGCCCCGTCCCTCCCCTTCGCTTCCGCTCTCTCTCTCTTCTCTTTCTCTCTCTCCCCCTTTCTCTTCCTTCTCCTCCTCCTCTTCTCTCTCCCTCCCCTTCTCTATCTATCTATCTACCCTGTGGTGTGTGGGTGTGTGTTTTTTTCCTTATTTTACTTGGGGAAAAAGGTAAATTTGGGAGGGGGTTGGGGAAATAAATGGGGAAAGAGCCCCCAATCTATTAAAATTTGCCTGGTTTGTGAGGAGAAGGGTTTTTTTTTTTTTCCAGTCCCTTCCACCCTTTGGCAAAAAACCCTTTAAAATTTATTCAGAAAATGAGAAAAAACGGGTATGGTTATATAGGGGGGTTATTACGTAGAAGATAAATAGATAAATAGATAGTTTAAGATAGAAAGATAGAAGAAAGAGAGAGAGAGAGGGGGAGAAGTAAAGAGAGAGAGAAAGAGAGAGAGAGGGGAGAAAGAAAGAAAAAAAACGAAAGATAGATAGATAAATAGAAGATAGATGGATAGATGGGATAAAATAGAAGAAAAATAAAAGGGGAAAAAATATTAGATAGAGAGGGGAAGAGAAAAAAAAAAAAAAAAGAAAAAAAAAAGGGCCCGATGTATGTGTGAAAATTTTTTTCCAGACTCCCTGGAAAGGCCCGTACCGCCCACAAAAAAAGGGTCGCGGAACGTGAAATTTTGAAATGTTTAAATTTTCCAACCCGTGCGATACTTGGGAAAGGTGGGGGAGGAGGGGGGGGGGGGTAGGGGAAAGACTACGAGGGGCGGGAAGGGAAAGGGGGAGGGAGGGGGGGAAAAGGAAATGTAAAGGGCCTAGGGGAAAGGGGGGGGGGATGGGGAAAGAGGGGTTATAGGTTTGTGTGGGGGAGAAGCGGGGTAAAAAAGAGGAGCGAAGGGAGAGTGGAGGAGAGGGGGGGTTTAAAGGAATCCAAAAGGAGTGGGGGAGGGGGAGCGGGGGGGGGATTTGTAGGAGATGACAAGAGGGGGTGAAGGAAATAGGGAAAGGTGGAAGGCATGGAGAGAGGAGGGGCGAGTTTTAGAGGAGGAGGAGGAAGAAGAAGGGTTTTTAGGCAAGGGGGGGTCATCTGTATTGAAATGGGGGAAAGGGGGGTGGTTTGGAGGGGGAAAACCCAGGGAAAAAAAAAAAACCAAGAGAGATGGAGATACATAGACAGGCTATGGGCCGGAAGCCCGTTTGAATAGTAGGTTTTAAAGAGGGCGGAAAAGAGAAATAAACGGAGATATGGGGGAGAGACAAAAAACCAAAAGGTTAAATGGGGGACATTGACAAATTAAGGACATTCGATTCTTTAACGTATTTGGGGGCCTTTTTTTTACAGAATAACTAAACCCAAAACCCTTTTTTTCTCTTAATATCATCATTTATCATCTTACCCAAAACGAAATGGGTATCGCCAAAAAGAGCTTGTTTGGAAAAAAATTTGGGTCGGGGTCGCAGTTTGCAAATACCCGTGGGGGTTTTGGTAACAAAAATTTTTTTAGGCCCCCGGGGAAAAAGAGAGAGAGAGAGAAGGAGAGAGGAGAGAGGGGGGGTAGATAGATAAAAGATAGTAGAGAGGGGAGGGAGAAAAAAAGAGAGAGATTTGAGAGAGAGAGTGAGTTAGTGAGGGGGAGAGAGAGGGGAGGAAGGGGAGAAAAGAGGGGAGGAGAGGAGCGAGAGAGAGGGGAGAGGAGAGAGAGACAGAGGGGGGGGGATAGAAGATAAAATATAAATTTTATATATATAATATAATATAAAATCAGAAAAGAGAGAGAGAGAGAGGGGGAAGAGAGAGAAAAGGAGAGAGAGAGAGAAGAGGGGGAGAAGTGATGGGAGAGAGAGGGGGGAAAAGAAGGGGGGGAAAAAAAGATAGGTTTGATGATAGAAAAGACAGGGTAGATAGATGGATTTGATAGATAAAATAGAAGACAGATAATAGACAAAAGGGAGAGGAGAGGGGGAGAAGAGGGGGGGGGAGGGGAGGGGAGGGGAAAGAGAGAGAGAGAGAAAAGGAGAGAAAAGGGAAGAGAAGGGGAGAGAGAGAGGAGAGAAAGAGCAAAAACATCATAAAAAAAAGAAAACAAAGACTTGATTTAAAAAGAAGCCCAAGGGAAAGATCGGGGGCTCGGGTTTCCCACGGAACAATTGGGGAGAATGTTTCTTTTGGGTCATAAACGAAATATATTGGGGGTTGGGCCTTTTTGGCCTCTTTTTCTGCCCAGTCTCTCTCTTTCTCTCTCGCTTCCCTCTCGTCCCTAGTCTGTCCGACGTTGTTTGTCTGTTGTTTGTTTGAAGTCTGTCTGGTCGTTCTGTCTGTCCTTTTCCCGTCTTTCTTGTCTATTGTATCTGTCTATCGCTCGTCTGTTGTCTGTCTTTTTGTTTTCTGTTTTGTCCCGTTGGGCTCTGTCTGTCTGTCTTGTCTGCCCGTTGTTTTGTTCCCCTCTCTCTCTCCCTTCTCTTTCTTTTCTCTGTCTGTCTGTGTATTCCCTTTCCTTTTCTTTTTTTTCCCCAAACCCCTTTAAAATTCCCTCCTACTGCGCGCCCCCCCTTTTCCTCTCCCCCTCTCTCGCACCATTTTAAAGATACCAATTAAAAACAGGGGAAACAGAGAAGGGCGGTGTTTCCCCCCCCCACAGAAAGTTTTGGATTTTTCGTATACACGTTAAGGGGGTTTAACGGAAAACAAACGAAAAAGTATTCTCGATTTACTGCAAGATGTGTTACTAATGTTTTATGATGGCAGTCAGGTTTTATTTTAAAGAGTACGTGTTTAAAAAAAACAAAGATACACAAAACAATACACACTACACATTTCAATTTCAAACACACACACACACACACACACCAAAAAAAACACCACACCCAAAACCACACACAACCCACACACACACACACACACAAAACCCCCCCAAACACACAAATACAACCCCCACACAACACACCCACAGGGTTTTAGTGGGTTTTCACAAAAGGATTTACCAAAACTGTGTAATGTTTTGTCGGGATGCGCTAAAAAGCACATTTCGTTTTTGACTTTGTTCCCTAGTTTTTTTAACTTTGTAGTATATGTGCGAAAAGCCCTTTTAAATAAAATTGACCCCTTGAAAACCAAAGAAATCCTAAAAATTTTGACTATAAAACCCCATACAAAGTTCCAAACAATTGTTTTTGGGAATAAACCCCATTTAAAACAAAAAACAATAAATTGGATTGGTTTTTTTACATCTTCAAGGACACGTGAAAAAAAAGGAAATATATTTCAGCAATTTTTCGTTATCCCTTTTCTAAGAAAAAAAATATCACGGCAAAAACAGAACACACCTTACCCCCAACACAAAAACCACAAGGCATTTTACCCTCGGTTCCCCACCCGGCAATGTCAC
>NC_051399.1:49729124-49756624 GCF_015228065.2 Penaeus monodon | reverse complement strand
TACAGAAAATTTAAATAAAATTAGTCCTCAGGAACAAAAAAAAATGTTTCATCCAGCGCGGCTTTCTTCGCTCTCGCTGGGGTCGCTCTGGAGGAGGTGTGGGCGGCGGAAAATTGGCAGTGGCACCCAGAGGGGTATCCCTGCCCCAAGACCTGCTCATGGTAAACCATGACGTCTGTTGCATCGTCCCACCGTCAAATGCTCGTCCTCATCTCGGTCAGCGTCTGCCACGTCCTCAACGCCGCTACTGGGGCTAACTTCATCTTCTTTTTCACCATGGCCCCAGGAGTAGCTTCCTGGCTCATGGTAACGCCACAGCCGGTCTTCTTTTTCACCATGGCCCCACACCAACCAACTCCTTGCTCCCCGACGACTCTTCTGGATGCTCCATTTCCTCACAAGTGCCCAGCTTTGCACCAGCTGGCACCTTCTGGGCCTTATTGGAGAAGTTGGCTACCAACACTGTAACTAACCCCTCCCCGGTCCAACAAGGCTCCGCCCAACCGCTACGCCATCAGCCAGCTGCAGGTTTTGGATGGGCTCCACGAGCCCTCTACTCACGCATCACTCTGACAGTCGACCCGGATCTAGATCTGTCCTGGGGGGCAAAGTGCAGTCGCTCAGCCGTAACTATCTCTGCACAGCCAACCTCTGGAAGCAAGGGAACATCTTCACCGTGCACCCTCATCAGCTTCCGTCCTAGGTCGACACACGCCTTACTCTGCCTCAGGTAGTCAAGGCCCAGCAAGCAGTGCTCGTCCAGATCGGCCACACACACCGGCAGCCGCTGCACCGTGCTGCCCACGCAATACGAGCCTCCACTGGCCCCTTTGAGCTGCACGCAATGCCCGTGACACCACACAGTCTCGTGGTGCGTCTGGAAGTTGCATATGCCAACATATCAGGCCGCACTAGGGTCTTCTCAGCCCCAGTGTCCACCTTTCAGGCGGGATGGCTTCCCCTCTATTGAGCCCTCCACCTGCATCGTGCTGGTTCGACGGGCAGCCCTTTCCCAAGTCGGGGCCCGGGGAACCCAGGACGGCTGGTTTCGGCCCCCTTTTCTAGCCCGTCCGAGTTTTCCCCCCTGTACCCCCTTCCTTAGCCTTAGGACATGCACTCGGATGCTGACCATACCTGCCACAGTCCTTTCAGCACTGCTGGAAAGGGATCAGAATCCGTCCGGTTGAGAGGACGTGTTCTCTGCTCCCTTCCGACACCGACTACGTCTGTGCCGCTTTCCTTACCGCCAGCCCCAACCAACCTTGAAAAGTGCTCGGGCTCACCTTCCAATGCTACCTTCTCCACTTTAGCCTTCCGGCCCGGAAGTCATGGCGGGGCTGAGCAGCTGGCCCTAGGCCACTGTGCCTTCAGGAAGGCCTCGAACTCCAAGGCCCTCGCCAACGCACCTGCAGGTCCTCAGGGTGTGGGCCCGCTTGACTAGATTTGCAGCTTTCTGGTCCTGCAAAGCGTCAACAAAGAAATCGCGGGCCAGGACCACGATCATCTCTTCCCCAGCAGCAGGTACGACCTCCTTACTAGCGCCTCCACATCCTGCGCAGCTGGGACATTGGGCTCGCCACGCTCACGAGTCCGCTTCTTCAAGTGGGCCCGATATACCTCGGCCTGGTGGTGGTGCCCGAAACGGCGTTTCAAAGCCTCTGCCACTGTTGTTGCCTCTTTGCATCAACATATATTATCTCCTCAGTATCTGATATAATCTTAATAGTTCATACTAGTCATAATTTTTTTCACAGATCTACTCTTTAAACTTGTAATTAATTTGTTTTTGACAAATGTAAGGAAAGTTCACACAACTTATTAGAGAATTTACAACTAATTTATTAACTGTAAAGTATTATATATAGTAAACATGTAAAGTCAATCACATAAATTTTTATGTCAATAATTAAACATTGAGTTCATTTTAATTCACTCAATAAATTTTACCATATTAATATCCATCTTTTAACTTTAACAAAAAACTTGTCACTTTAAATCTAACTGTTAACATACAAACTACATAATATAAATTTTAAACAAGCTTTTATTAATTAACCCAAAGTCAAAGCTTAAAATAGATGTAAGCAGTTAATAAAAGAAATTTCCCTTTCTTCACATACAATGTTGAAATCATAAAAAATATTCTAAGCAAAATTTAAATACAGAAATTAGTGAGAATTAATTTTGGCAAGATGAATTTCTTATACCAAGCAATTTAAAATACTAAGTCAATGGTCTTTACACAATTACTAACTTAAACTCGAGATTATCTCCATCAAAAGTAAGTGGTACATTTTGAAAATGGACTAAATGTCTTGGCTTAATCAAGCAATCATAATACTGAAATTTAAAATTGCTAAGCCGCAATTAAACTCAGCAAACTTATTCTAGGAAATACTTAATGATTACATACAAATACAAACTTATTCTTACGCTCTACCGGAAATTAACAATCATCATCACTGTTTAAGTCACACTTCCGTAGAGTGAGATCTCGTAAAGGGAAATCATTAATTCCTTACTCTCTATGCTAACTCAATATATCAGTACACTTAGAATTCAAATCTATATGTCTTCATATATCATTCTTCAAACTTGACAATCATATCTATATCATTCCATTATATGATTATTACTTCTAACTGAACTAGTCAGATACAATCCTTGGTCCTTTATATAGTCATACATCAATCAAGAATACTTATAAACTACTTAATACACATTTTCCATAGCACATTCCGTCCACCATGTTCCCCCTTAAACAAGAACACTTAAACTGCTTCAATAGGGCTTACCACAAATGCCACCAAAGTGACATGGCTGCAAGGTGCTACCAGGGATGACTTTCAAGACCAACTCCAAACTCCTACTCCTCCGTTGGTCTGTCTCGACCCGTCTTTATCCCCGCTATGGGGCCCTTCCTGTCACACCCTTAGCAGTTATCATGAATATAATTATAATTTCTCTTCACTTATTCGAAACATCTGCGTCAGGACTTTCCTATTCCCACAAATTTTCAACACTATTTATCACTTTAACTTTTGTCTATCTACCTTCCGTGTTATTTCTTGATACCCGACTTGAATATTGTGATATATCTAGTGATCGCCTCCAACTAGTTGTGTTTCGTATTCGTGGCTTCTAGAAGCTTCTGTAGTCATGGCGTGACCACGCGCTCAGTTTGACGTCATGGGTCATCTTCCTGTTTACCATCTTTTCATCTGACCATAGCTTCTGGACTTTGTCCCCACCTTCCTGTAATGTTCTATTTTTTGATGCGACCGGATGGTGCGTCCGCTCTGCCTCGCGTTGTTTACGAATAAAGCGTATCTGTCCACGACACCACGCTGGTGTAAGAGGCATGTTGGGATGGCGGCAGATGCCCAACACTTCCACCGCGGGGCCCCTTAGCGCTGTTACCAGCTGCAGACCTTCTCTTCCTGGTTCCAGCCTGGGCAGATGCCAGCATTTCAAATGGGCGACATATGCCTCCCAGGCCACCTTCCCGTCGTACTCAGCTGGCCTACGCCTCACAGAATGTCTGGAGCCGAGAGTCTGCAGGTTTAGAACGCGTGCCGTGAACTAACACGCCCGGGGGGGAGGAAGGGGTGAGGGAGGCAACGAGGCGGGTTGACCGGGTCCGAGTTTGCCGCCACCTATACCAAAGGGAGCGGTTCCGATGGGTCCCCAGCCTTCTGCAGCGACCACTGGCTGCGACACGACGCTGCGAGGCCCGGGGGTTTCCTGCCACGGACCCAAGGCAGACCCCAGTAAATCTGACACTCTGGCATCTGTTGCCAGAACCTCGTCTGCCTTCTCTGCTTGCAACGTTACTACCTCGTGACGCCGCCTTTCCTCCTTCACTTCCTCCCTCAGGCCCTGAACCTCGCCCTTCAGAGTCTGCACCTCCTCCATCAGTTCACTCTTCACGCTGTTGCAGGCCTTGTCGGTGTACTGCTGAGTTTCCATCTTCACAGATGTAAGATTCCTCTGTAGCACCTCAACAAGTTGGCAGAACTGTTGCTCTGCCTTCCTTGCCTGCATCTCGACGAGATGGTGTGCCTGCTCGCGTGCCCTCTGTGCCTGCTCTTCTGTCCTTTGTGCCATTCCCTCCTCACACCGGCCAGCATGGCAGTGATCAGGTCCATTGGCTCGCTTCACCTCACTCGTGCCTGCCTCAGTCATAGCCTCCTCTCTCTCATGGCTGCCACTATCTTTGGACGACATGATAATCGGCGCTCTCACTGATCAAATATCACAAAACCCACTCCTGACACCCTTTGTTACGCCGACCGCCTCGTCTCTCTGCCACCAACACAAAGGGAGGCTAGGCAGGACGGCGTTTCTATCCACAGGTCCCTGGGGAAAACTGAACAGCTCCAAGAGGCACCCAGCACCACAGCGTCCCCAGAAGGGCCACGAGGGGAAACGCCACCTGGAGAGGCAGGGCACGAAATAAACACACAATGACAGTCTTTCCTTTATTTTCACAAGTTATTTACCCGTACCTTTTCTATAGGCACAATACAGGGGGAAACCAACATGTCACAATGCACGATACAGCTTATACAGGCAACAAAAGTTCATCAGGGCACAAAGGCACACAGAGGTCTTCACAGGGGCAGCACCCAACCCCGTCCCCTTTGGGTTGTTCCTCCGGGTACCCCGCTCACAGCCAGCTGCGTCAGGTTTGCCCAGGTCATCCTTTTCATGTTAACACATGTTTCGCACAGAGACAAGACCCACTGGCGTAGCAATATATCATATATATATTTTTAAAAAAATTAAAAAAATTTTAAAATTTAATAATTTATAAAAAAATTATATTAAAATTTTACAAAATTTTAAAAAACCCCGTTTTTTTTATAATTTATTTTTATATTTTATTAAAAATTTAAAAAAAAAAAATTTCCTGTTTGCATAAAATTTTTAATATATATAATATATATATAAAATTATATTATATATATATTTTTAAATATAATATAATATATACAATATAGTGTTAATTTTAAATAATATATTATATTTTATAATATATATATAATATAATTATATATATTTTTAATTAATTATATATTTATATGTAACATATCCATTTTTCTATACGTTATATTATTATTTAATATTAATTTTTTTTTTTTTTTTTTTTTTTGGGTTTTTTTTTTTTTTTTTTTTTTTTTTTTTCTTTTTTTTATTGTAAATAAATTTTAATATTTTTGTTTTATTTTTATTTTTTTTTTTTTTTTTTTTTTTTTTTCGCCCCCAAAAGTTTCTATCCCCCCCTCTTGTCCCCCAAAATTAAGTTTTTTCCCCCCTTTTTTTGAAATTTTCTCCTTCCTTTCTATTTCGCAAAGTAATTTTCATCCTTAAGGGGTTTGCCACCCTTTATATCCCCCTCTCCTGCTTCTTTCCTCTCCCTTCTTTTCTTTTCTCCTTTTCTCTTTCATACTTACTTTCTTCTCTTTTTCGCTTCCTTTTTTCCTCCCTTCCTTTCTTCTTTTTTTTT
Source organism: Penaeus monodon (assembly GCF_015228065.2). Lineage (NCBI taxonomy): Eukaryota > Metazoa > Arthropoda > Malacostraca > Decapoda > Penaeidae > Penaeus > Penaeus monodon. The sequence goes on along the minus strand of NC_051399.1, from coordinate 49,751,115 downwards.
CCTCTATTCTTTTCTCTCTTTTGCTTCTCTTCTTTCTTCTCTTCCCTTGCTTCTTTTCTTTTCTTTTCCGTTTTCCTTTTCTTTTTCTTCTCTCTCTCTCCTCCTTCTTTTCTTCTCTTCCCCTTTTTTCCTTTCTTTTTTTCCTTTTTCCTTCTTCTCCTTTTTCTCTCTTATTTCCCCTTTCTCTTCTCTTCTCCTTTTTTCCTCTCTCTCTTCTCTCTCTCTTTTCCCTCCCCTTTCTTCTTCCCCTCTCTCTTTTCTTCTCTCTCTCTCTTCTCACCCCTCCCTTCTTTCTCTCTCCCACCCCCCCCCTCTCTCTCCTCAGCCATCTCTTCCCGAACCCCTCATCTCTTAGGGTTTCAGTTTTTAAAACCTTTTCATCTTTGACGGGCCCCTTCCCTTTCATTACGTCGCTTCTTCTCTCGTTTTTTGAGCTTTGATATGTCGAAAAAAAACTACGAAGGGCTTTAAAGGGGGGGAAAACGGAGGTTTGGGCTCTTTAAGGGGGGGGGGGAGCTGGAGGAAGCGTTAGAGCCAAAAAAGGGAGTTAAATCTTTTTGTGTTGTGTGAGGGCGGGGGGGGCAGGATGGGGAGAGGGCGCTCTTAAAAAGGGAAAAAATAACTGCAATTATCTAATAAATGGGTTATTAAGGCGGGTAAATAGTAGGGAAATCGGAAAAAATTAAAAAAGCTCAAAAATTTTTGATAGAAAATTTTTATGAGCATATAAAAAAAAAAGTGTGGCCCGGGCCGTAATAGTTAGGGCACACAACCACAACCAACAAAAAACAAATCTACCAAACAAATCCCCAAACAAAAAAAAACACGCAAGCAATAACATGAATAAACGCGTCCGACGACTTTTGCAAGGGGTTAACGCAAAAGTGCAAAGTTGCGTTTCTGCTTCGCTCAGTGTTATTGCAAACATAGCCGGCATTTTTTCCTTTTGTTTCGGTCGTTTTTGGAAATTTCTAGTCCTTTTTTTTATATATTATTTGTTTTTTTCCTTCATCTGTTTTTTCCTCTTATTTTTTTGATCATTTTTCCTTTTTTTTATCTCATATATTTTTTTTTCCAAAAACTTTTAACTGTTTTTTGCCATTTATTTGAGAATCTTTGTCTTGATTAAGAATATTTATCCTGTTATTCATTTTCCCAAAATTTTTTTTTACGCCTTATTATTCAAATTTTTTTTTAATTATTTAAAAATAATATTCCCATGCAATTCTTCCCTTTTTTTTTTTTCTTTTTAGTTAGTCCATTCCCTTTGTCTTTTTTTTTACTTCCATATTCCCTTTCTTTTTTTCTTTTCGTTATTTAACGTTATTTTTGATCTTTTTGCATTAATTTAAAATGTAAATTTTTTCTTTATTTTCCTCTTTTCCCGGTCTCCTATCATAGTTTCCCCCACCTCCTTTTCTCTTGCTCTATCCTTTCTATCCCTTCATCCCATTTCCTTAATATTTACTTTCTTCTCCCGTGCACTTCCATTCATTATATCTCTCTTTTTTCCCCTCGCATCCTCCCTTCTTTACCCACTTTCCCCTCTCCATCCTTTCCATCGCTTCTCTTCTACTTTTTCCATGTAACCCCCTTCTCTCCCCCCCCCCCTCCCTCCTCAACATGGATGAGCATCAGATCAAATATCTCTAGATCATCGATATGGCTCCCCCTCTTCTCCCTTCCTCCTCCTCCATTCCCTTGCTCACCCTTCCCCCTCCACCCCTCCCTCGCCCCCTCCCTCCTTTCCCGACCCCCCCTCCCCTCCCAACCCCCCTCCCTCCCTCTTCACAGATCCTTTACACCCCCCCCCCCCTTCTCCCAAGTTATTACCAGCACAAGAAAGTCCCAAATCTGTCATGTATCCGTGATTTACCATGTTACCCTGAAGCCAAGGTGGCCTGATATTGCCCCAAACCCGCCCTCCTGCCTCCTCCCTCCTCCTTTCCTCCCCCGTCCTCTTTTCGTCTCCCTCTCTCCTTGTATCTGTTTTCCCCCTCTCGCTTCTTCGTTTTCTTCGTTCGGTCGAACACTCTCCTCCCTGCATTCCCTATCATTCTCTCTTCTATCTCTGTAGCTATCTCTCTTTCTATCTTTTCGTTATGCATCCATCTCACCTCATTCCCTCTCGTTTTTCTCTTCTCCCTTATTTCCTCCTGCCTAAAGCATTTCCTTATTCTGTCTATCTTTGTGTCTCCTTCAGTATCTACCCTCCAATACTACATTTTTCCTTTCTCTCCACTTATCTTTTTATCTTTTCCCTTTCCTATTTTGCCGTCTGTCATTCTCTCTACGCTCGTTTCTTCCTTTTCTTCATCTCTCTGTTTCTCCTACCAACGTGACTTCCATCCTTCTTTTCGTTTCTCTCCCATTTTTAGTTTGTGTCCTTTTCCTCGTCTTTATATTTTTTTTTTCTCTTCTCTTTCTTCTTTATACTCTTCTAAATTCTCCGAACTCACACACGTTTCCCTCTTCCCTCTTTCCCCTTCTCTCTTTTACTCCCTCTCCTCCTACACCGTGTCCAACCTTCATCTATTCTCAACCCCCTCCTCCTCCCTTTCTCCTTGTCCCTGATTCATTGGATTTTAGGTATTGCTGCGTTATCATTTATGCCATTCCTTGATTCCATCTTTATCTGATTCATTCCATATCCTCGTTCATCTTCCTTATCTTTCCTGCTCACTTTGCGAGCTTTTTCTACGTAGCATTGCTACCTTTGCAGTACACTAGTTGGTATCATTATAACCTTTTTATTGCCATTACCGCTGTCATCTTTTATTACCATTTATCAGTGATTGTATTAGCATTATTAGCATTGGGTACATTATTATCGTTATCAGTAATTCCCTTAATATTATTGACATTAACAATATAATCATTGTTGTTATTATATGCCTCAGAGTCATCATCATAGCATATCATTATCATTCCTATTATTATTATCATTATCATAATTAGAGATATTAATAGTAGTGGTAGTACCATTATTATCAATGTCATTATGATTATCATTATCATAATCATCACTAACAGCATTACGGCATCAGTAGAGTTTATACCATTACTGATATTATTTACCATTAATTTAGGTATCATTTTCAGTGATAATATAATTTTTGGAATGATATTACTCTTTATTATATATATATATATTATATATATATATATATATATATATATATAATATATAATATATATATATATATTATATTTTTATTTTTTTTTTTTTGTTTTTTTTTTTTTTTTTTTTTTTTTTTTTTTTTTTTTTTTACCAGTTATTATCACTTTTGTCATTATCATGATTATTGTTGTTATTGTCATTATTATTATCATTAATTTTCATTGTTATTGTATTTATTATTATTTTGTATTTCACTGTTACTATGATAATATTGTTATTATTATTATTGTAATTACCAATGTTATCTAATTGTTGTTATCAACATTGTTATTATCATTGTTATCATCATCATCATTGTCATTACTATTATTGTTATTCACTATCCTTATTGTTATAATTATTGTTGGCATATCATTATCAATATTATTATTGGTAATCAATATCTATTATTATCAAAATTATCATTGGCATTATCATATAGGTTATCCTATCATTATTGATATTATTGTAACCATTATTGTAATTATTATATGATGATATGATGATGATGGTGGTGATGATGATAATGATGATAATGATGATGATGATGACGATGATGATGATATTATTATTACTATTTATATTATTATTATTGTTATTATTATTAACATTGCTATTGTTATTATTACCAAAATTATCATTATTATCATCATAATTTGCAATAGTAGTAGCAGTAGTATTGCTATCATGTTATCACTATGATTCTTATTGCTATTGATTATGATGATAATAATAATAACAATTACAAACAACAACACAACACAATAATGATAATAATAATAAATAATAATAATAATAATAATAATATTATTATTATTATTGTTATTATTATTATATCATCATTATTATTACCATTATAGTGAGTGATCAATATTATCCATACTATCATCATTATTATTGTTGTTCATAGTAATGACAACAATTATTACTATTATCATCTATATCATTATTATCTCATATTATAATCATTTATCAGTGTTATCATCGTCATGTATTATCATATAGTACTAATATTTGTTTATTATGATTGTTACTGTTATCATTAACATCATTATCATTTTATTTTATTATATTATTATTTATCAGCATTATTAAAATCGTTATTATCATTATCCTGTATCATAAAAATTATTTTCATTAATGTTACTATTAATCATTTGGTTATTTACCATTGGCCGTTTTATATGATTATAAAAATTATTAACTATCATTGTTATGATCAATTATCATTAATGCCATCATAATGATAACAGTCATAATGGACGTTTTGATTGTATTATTATGTTATGCAGGTCTTATTGTTGTGGTTGTTGTGTTGCTGTTATTATATCATCGGTATTATCACTATGGTAATATCATTATTATTGGTTAATCATCAATTACCCCGAACGATATTCATGTTGTCATTATTAGCATTATCATTACTATTCTGATATTGCTAAAGTTATCATTAGTCTATTTATGGAAAGAAGAGAAAGAAGAGAGAGAGAGAGGGGAGAGAGAGGAGCGGGACCAGACAGAGAGATGCTGCCAATGAGGAAGAGGAGGTTGACCGAGAGTGGAGGGGGAACGGTCACTGACCCACGGATTGACGGGGATGTAGAACGAATGAGACCCGATCGAAGGGAGGAGGAGAGGGAGAGGGGAGAGGCAGTGAGGAGAGGATGAGGAGATGGCAGAGGAACATGACTGTCGAGCATGGATTCGGATTACCGGCATATGATACGAGGGGGAGAGAGGAAGGAGGGCGGATGAGAGGACACGGTGAGAGCTGAGGACTTCGACCTTAGAGAGAGTCGCGAGAATGCGAGGGGGGGATAAAGAGAGGAGAGATGAGAGGTGATGAGAGAGGGACGAGAGGGGAAAAAGATGAGAGAGAGAGAAGGAGAGAGAGTGGAACGAGGAGGAAGGAGAGAAGAGAGGGAGGAGATGGAGGAGAAAAAGAGGAGCAGAGAGACGACATTTGAGAGAGGAAAGGGAGAGATAGAGGAGACGAGAGGACCGAGGGTGAGATGAGGCGAGAGATGATCGATGAGAGAGAGAGACGGGCTATGAGGATGAGGAGAGGAGAGAGGGAGACGAGGAGAGAGACGAGAGGATGCCGAGAGAGAGGATGAGAGATGAGAGGGAGTACGAGAGATGAGGAAAGAGACGATGGGGGGAGAAGACGAGAGAGAGAGGATGTCGAGGGCGAGAGAGGGGGCCCGAGGGGGGGGGAGACAGGAGAGCATGAGAAAGAGAGGACCTTGACAAGAGAGGGAAGAGAGATGGAGAGAGACCCGAGATAGAGAGGGGGAAAAAGAGAGAGGGAGGAGAGAGGAGAGATCGAATGAGATTCGGAACGATGAGAGTCCGTATCAGTCGAGCGACTGAATGGCATTCAACGAGAGAGAGGGAGAGATGGGATGAGAAGAGAGAGGAGAGGACAGGAGAGAGGGATGTCGAGAGGAGATAGAGAGGAGGATGAGTGGGACGAGGCCGAAGGATGAGGAGGGAGTGAAGAGGGGATGCGACAGCGAGAGGAGGGGAGTGAGGGGAGGGGCGAGGAAGAGGAGGAGAGAGAAGCGGATGAGAGAGAGAGATTGAGAGAGAGATAGAGAGGGACTGGGGGGAGAGAGAGAGAAGGAGGGTGGGAGGAGATGAAGGTTGGTTGTTGTGAGAAGAGTGGGAGAGGAGACGAGGAGCTGAGGGAGAGACCGAGAGGAGGACGAGAGGAGAGAGGGGAGAGAGATCGGCGGAGGAGAGAGGCGAGATGGAGAGACGAGAGAAAGTGGAGGAGGGGTGAGAGGGGGAGGTGAGGAAGAGAGATCGAGGAGAGGGGGAGGGAGAGAGAGGGAGCAGGGAGAGAGGAGGGACTGAGAGAGAGAGAGAGAGAACGAGAGAGAGGGAGGGGGGGGGGAGAGAGAGAGAGGGAAAAACGAGAGAATCGCCAGAGAATGGACGAGAGGGGGGCGAGGAGACGAGAACGATGTGAGAGAGGGAAGGGAAAGAGAGAGAGAGAGGGAGATGAGCGTTGCACCGAGAGAGTCGAAGAAGAGAGTGACGAGAAGAAGAAGAGGAAGGGGAGAGGGCGGGGAGACCGCGGAGAGAACCACTACTACGGAAGGAGAGAGAAGAATCCGGATTCCATTTTTTTTTAATACGGGAGGGGAAACATTGGAAAAGGTAAATTTTTTTTTTTAATCTAAAGCAGGGGTTAGGAATATCAGGTCTTATATTTGTTTGATCCAATGGGACTTTATTTTTACAAGATTTTTTTTTTTAAAAGAGCTGTGGATGGATGATTGGGCTATTCTATATCGGGCTTGAAAAAATGTGCATGGCATAGTTAGGGACGAGGGCCACCTGCGACGTCCGTATCTGCCGTATTTTTACGGCGTGCGCGGGGCATTTCAATAAGCTGATGGCTTTCTCTTTTTGCTGATTAAAGATATGCTAATTCCCGAATCCACTTGTAAATTTGTATAAAGCCATATTTTTTCCATTTGTCCCTCTCCCCGATCTCCAAACTCAGATTTTTTCATTGTGCGCTTTCCTATTTTTGCTCTACTCTCCCTTTTCCATTGATTTTTTTTTTCTACCCCTATTCATTTCTTTCTTTTCTACTTGGCCCTATGATTTTATCCCCATCTCGTTTCGGGGTGTCTCCCGCTTTTTTGTTATTCCTGTCCTGTTTCTCGTCTCTATGTCCGCGTTGTGTGGCCCTCTTTCTCCTCCTCTCCCTCTTCCTTTCTCTCTCTCTCTCTCTCTCTCTCTCTTCCTCTCATGTCTCTTCCTCTCTCTCTCTCTCCTCTCCTCTCTCACTCTCTCTCCCGTCCATTCTTAGCTTCCCGCGTACTTTCTCCCCCATCGCCAGGGCCAAAGGGAAAAGAAAGGAAAAAAAAGAAAGGAAAAAAAAAAAAAAAAAAAAAAAAAAAAGGAAAAAACAAAATCACCTCCTCCCCATTTGTTTCGCCTATGGTCAGAATAATTCAATAAAAACTTGCCTTCACGAGCTTCCTTTCTGGATGACACAAAACTTGTACATTTTTCGCCTGGAAAAAAAAAAAAAAAAAAATAAAAAAAAAAAAAAAAAAGTCAGACAGACGCAGAAGCGATTTAGATTTGACAAGAAGGTAATGCCTCAGCAATAGTCCCTCCTAAGCAGAAAAGAATCGTGAGAGTTGACGTGATACAGCGCAATTCGGATTTAATTATGAAGAGCACACAAGGTGGTGTACATATCTATTTTTGTCTAATATAGAAAGATTAATCTCTCTGTCTTTCGGGTTCAACTATCCTACCCCATACACGAGGCGTGTATTAGCTGTCCATCTCTCTGTCTATTCCTTATATCGATCTATAAATAAATAAAACAAATAGATATATAGCAGAATAGATATATGGATATATATACTATAGAATATAGAGAGTAGAGATATACGTAAGTAGATCTAAGGATAGATAAAGGTATAGGACGATGATTACTATATATATATAGAGTATATAGATATATAGAAAGGGTATAGAGATATGAGATAGTAGATAGAGAATATATGATAAGAGATATATTAGAGTATATACAGATATATTAAAGTATATAATCAGATGTAATATATAGAGATATAAGATATAGTATAGTATATAATAGATATATAAACATAGATCTAGATGATAGATAGATAGATAAGATATTAGATATATATATATATGATAGATAGATAAGTAGAGATATATACATCTCCTCCTCTCGCTCTCTACATCTCTCGATCTCTCTCTCTCTCTCTCATCTAGTATGCGCTCGCTTCTCTGCTTCTCTCTCTCTCTAGCACGCTATATCAGAGAGAGAGTTAGAGAGAGATAGAGATAGTGATAGATTAGAGTATTGAGATATACATAGAGAGTATAGTATATATAGATATATATAGAAAAAATGTTGTATATATATATATTATGTAGAGATATAGAGAGATATAAATATAGAATATATACAGATCGACATATAATAATACATGTTATACACACATACATGACATACAATTACAGGACCCTTGACAGACATATATATATATATATATATAGTATATATATATATATACATATACTATAGTATATTATATATATATCTATATATAGATATATATATATATAGATCTATATATAATATATAATATATATATAACATAATACACACACCACACACAACACACACACACACACCACACACACACACTCACCCCCACACACAAACACATATATATATATATATATATATTATATATTATATATAGTAGATAATTTTTTTATATACATAATATATATCAATATACATAGATATATAATATAGATTTAATATATAATATATATATATTATATAATATATTATATTTTATATATATTATATATATATATGCACACACACACACTACTAAATATATATGCGCTACACCCAATCCACATATTTCCTCCCCCCATCCACAAATGAAATATACAGACATATATATATATATATATAATATATATATATATAATATTGTCTATATATATATATATATATATATATATATATATTTATATATATATATCTCATATATATATAATATATAGATTCTATGCTTCAAATAATTCCATATCGATAGATAAATATTAATTGACGGATAGCGTAATAGGGGGTAGATAAATAAACAGAGAGATATCCTCAAAAAAAACTTTCGTCCCATCGTTTCATGTGAGACTGCACTCACAGCCTCCCCCCTCCTCTAATTGCATCCACCCCATACGCCGCATGTACGCACAAACACCAAGATGTGAGAATTCATAGCGGATGATAATAATTTTCCATTTACGTTATGGGCTGCGAGGAGAGTCGGGGGAGGACGGGGTGGGGGTCGGCGATCATTGCCTTCATTAATCACTCCCAGAAGTCTAGTGGTCCTGAGCCACACTCGGGCGTACGCACACACATGTCCGGTTCACATTGTTACACACGTAACATAATATTGATTAAGATCCACCAGCGCCCACTATCACACACACTCATGCACGCACACACGCGCGCGCGGCCCACGCAACGCAAACACGCACAAGCACGAACACACACACACACACACACTCACACCACACACAACCACACACAACACACACACACACACCACACACCACACACACATAGACGCCAGCACCACACACACAGTCCTTTTTTCCAACACATTTATGCTGCGAACATGCGCCTGATTCAATAGGGACACCATACACGTGCATAGCACCACTCACACAATGAACAATAAATACAGTCCACAAACGTATACATACTAGAATAGACTCAGGCAACACCCACACACACCCAAGGAGACATACATAGAGATACACGCACACAAGAAAAATTAATTAAGATTCCTTGATTGGAAAAAAAAGAGATGGAGAAGTTATGAAGGGACATTATCGGAGGTAAACATTGGAAGAAGAAAAAAAGGAGGGTCAGCAAGATGCGAGAACCGAACGAATAAGAAAATGATCTGATAGAAAAAATGAAAAGATAAAAGAACTAATAAAAAATCAATATATATATTACTACATATAATATATAGATATATATATATATCATATATATATATATATATATATATTATGATGTATATCATATATATATATACTAATATATATATCGAATATATATATATATATATATATATATATATACATATATATATAATAATCATCGCCCAAGTCAGTGATGGGTAAATAGAGATGATGACTCAAAAAAACAAAAAAAAAAAAAAAACGGGCGAAAGGCAATGGCAAAACCACCGCTCTTAAATTGCCAAGAAATCATGGAAAGCCCCATGATCGTCGAGGCCGCGGTGGCCGAATAGTTAGAGCGTCGGACTCAACGCTGTCCGACGGCAATCTGAGTTCGAGGGTTCTAGTCACCGTTTTCCCTTGTTTAGCAAGGAACTTCACATCGATTGCCTACCTAGCCACTGGGGGCCAAGCCAGCCCAAGCAGTGCTGGTCCCAAGCACGGATAAAATAGAGAGAATGATTACCTAAAAGGTAACACCGGCACTCTCCATGGAAAGGAACTGGGACCCTAACACGTACTCATCAAAGCATCACAACATGAAAACTACAATACGATCATGCTGTGACCACGGCGGGTCAGACATGAACTACCGTTAAAGGAATAATAATATATATTAATATATATACATATACTATATATATATATATATATAATATATATAGTTATATATATATATGCAGATATATATATTATATATATATAGAGATATATATACATATATTATATAATATAGATATATATATATGGCCACACACACACACCACCACACACACCACAACACCACACACACACAACACACACACACAACACACACAAACACACACACACACACACACAACACACACACACACACAAACCACACACACACCACACATAATACATATATAATATATAATAGTATATATATATATATATATAGTATATATATATACTGATATATGCACACAGAACACACACAAACGTGTGTGTGCTTGTTTGTATGTGTGTCGATACATGAATACATACACAAAAACACACACACACATACACACATATACACGGAAGATAGATAAAAATATATATAGATGATAGATCAGTCCTAGCTGCTGCAGGGGAATAAAGCCGTTGAGTGAACCAACAAACCAACCGGAAACACACACACACACACACATACACACACACACACACACACACACACACACCACACACACTCTATCTATATATATATAGAATAGATATAGATATAGTATATATAGACAAATATAGGTAGAGATATTATAGATTTATATATAGGATATTATATTATATATATATATACATATATATAATATATATAGTATATAGATATATATATATATATATATATATAGTGTAGATATAAATTAGAATATATATGATATATATATACACATACACAAACACATACACACACACGCATATATATATATAATTATTATATATATATAATATATATATATATATAATAGATATTATAATATATAATATTATATATATATATATATATATATATATATTTGTATATATATATTATATATTATAATTTATATATATATATAGATTATATATCTATATATTATATATATTATATATATATATAGATATATTGCGTGTGTGTGTGTATGTTGTGTATGTGTGTGGTATGTGTCGATTTCTTTTTTTATTTATCTATTCACTTATTATATATATGCGAAAAAGAAATTTCCCTCTTTGATTTCATCTTCGAAAGTACAAAGACTACATAAAGAGACAGACAAAACGATAATAGGAGAAGAAAATAGAAAATATGAAAAAAGACGAAGAGAGATGGATTCGTGATAGTATGTTTTTTTCTGATGAAGGCAACTCATTCCTAATTTTAGTAGGTACAGAAGGGGCATGTTTTATCAATCCCAATTATGCTCAAAAGTCTCTGATTGGCCGGACGTAACCAATCAACACCGCTGTGGAAGGTAAGAGAAAAAATCTGAAGAAAATTTCCGAAATAGCCTCTGATGAAGGTGTCAGCGGCACGCGAGAGAAGGATATCAAATGACGGCCACAGGAACTTGCCGATCGCGGCATTTACCTTGCAAAGAGGATGTTGCATGTTTATCATAATATAGTAACTTTAGTTTAAAAACTTCACTACCACCTTCCCAGAAACAACATGAAAAGGAAGAAAAGGAGAGATTGCAGTGCATTGTCCTCGCTTTATGTCGCATGTGTTGGCTCAAAGGAAAAAAAATATCAAATTGAAAAATCAAGGCCAGTGGTATTTTATCGAACGAATTATCTATCTGATTTTCTCTTGTTCGCTTTACTTTGTCTCCTGGTATCAGTTTTCGCAAGCGTGTGGAAAATAAGTAGGCAGGATTTTAGTCCTTGTTTCTTTTTCGCATGACCGGTATTGCATATTGACAAATGTAGAATGGTATGAATGAGAATGAATATTTTCACATACAATAAGATGTATGTGAATCGGTTCGATTGCGCTTCGTCGAAATAAATACATCAGAGAAATTACCATAGAAAATATATATCAGGCGTGAGCTGAAAAAATACGACTGTGACCTCTTATTGTTGTTCGTAGGATGTGCTGTGACCTGGGATAATCGAAACCTACCCGATGCGTGTGACATTACTCTCCGTCGCATGTATGCTGCTTCCATAATTTCTTTTAGTTTTAGTTTTTCTAGTAATTTCTCTGATGTTGTATATATGAACGAGAGCCCCATCTCCCCCGAAACCGGTAAAATACATCTTTGTATGTGAAGATATTCATTCCATTCAGATCTTTCTACATTCTTTCTCTAATCCCTGCTACCATGGCTAGCTTTACATGGAAGGAGGAGGTGAGAAAGAGAGAAAGGGAAATGAAAGGGGAAGGAAGAGAGAGAAACGAGATGGCAGAGAGAGAAAAGACGGGAGAGAGAGGAGCAGAGAGAGAGAGAGAGTAGATGAGAGAAGCAGGAGAGAGAGAGAGAGAGAGAGAAGAGAGAGAGAGATAGAGAGATAGCGATAGAGAGAGAGCGAGCGGGAGACGAGAGAGATGAGAGAGAAGGGAGAGAGCGAAAAAACAGAGAGAGAAGAGAAGAGAGGGAGGGAGAGAGAGAGAGAAGAGAGAGGAGCGAGAGCAGAGAGAGAGAGGAGCGTGCGATAGAGAGCTAGAGAGAGAGAGAGAGAGAGAGACGAAGAGCGAGCCGAGGGGTACCGTCGCACTGGTCTTGGCAGTGTCGCGCACGAACACCACAACACTAGATGCTGCGAGAAAGCTAGAGCCTAGATCTCCAGCTAGCGGGATCAGGCCACGCAATGACAATGTAAGCAAGGTCGCTCGCAGACAGAGCAACCGAAAACTAGAGTGAGCAATCTAGCGTCTTTCGCATAATCCACAGCTCATCTACTCCTTCTCTCTCTACTCTCTCTTCTCCTGATTATCTCTGATCTGCCTTATATAGATCTCTCTAGCTTCTCTCTCTCTCTCTCTGTCTTCAAGTTCTCTAACATCTCTCTCTTCACGTCTCTCTAATCTTCTCTCTATCTCTCTCCATTTTTCTCTCTCTCTCTCTCCTCTCTCTCTCTCTTCTCTCTCTCTTTTCTCTCTCTCTCTCTCTCCTCTCTCTCTCTTTCTCTCTCTCTATCTCTTCTCTTCTCTCTCTTCTCTCTCTTCTCTCTCTCTCTCTCTCTCTCCATCTTCTCTCTCTCTCTCTCTCTCTCTCTCGCTCTCTCTCTCTCCTCCATCTCTCTCTATCTCTCTCTCTCTTCTCTCTCTCTCTCTCTTTCCCTCTCTCCTCTCTCTCTCTCTCCTCTCTCTCTCTCTCTCTATCTCATCTCTCTCTTATCGTCCATTTCTCTCTCTTCTCCTCTCTCTCCCTCTCTCTCTCTCTCTCTCTCTCTATCGCTTTCTCTCTCTCTCTCTCTGTCTCTGTCTCTCTCTCTCTTTCTCTCTCTCCATATATCTCAATTTTTTTCTCTCTCTCCTCCTCACTCCGCTCCCTCACAACGAGAACAACGGTCGTCCTCTCCCTGTATCTCTTCTTCTTCCCTTCTAACTCTTCCCCGCTTTCCATTCTACTCTCCTATCTATATTCACTTGTCGCTTGACCTCCCTCCACTCCCTCTCTCCTTCTTCCTTCCTCCTCCCTCCTCCATTCTCGCTAAATGCCTACTTCCTACTTCCTCCCTTCACAACCCCTTCCACTGCACCCCCTCATTAAATTCCTAATTATTGCATTTCATGGTAAGTATCTAGCACAACACAAAATCCTTGGAGTGAATTAGCCCTAATTGTTATGATCCAAAGACGCCATTAGCCTCAGAGTCAGTCTCTTATTTGTCCTATAACTGCCGATTGTTTGCCGATGCCGGAGGTCGTGTGCGAGGGGGGCGCCCGCTGTGGGCCTCCGGGGCTAAGGGGTGGCCCTTGAGGGTGGGGCACGGCGCTGTCCCTTGAGGGGAAGGGAGGGTTACTGGGGCTGTCCCTTGAGGGGGAAGGGCACTGACTCTCCTTTGAGGGGAGGGGGAGGGTGCAGGGGGCCTGTCCTTATGGGGAAGAGCAAATTATGAGAATTGATAGCATATATGTAGCGTCAGATAATTTATTACTGAAGTGAAATTTAAAACACATACAAATATCATGAGCGCGTATGCATGTCCTATCAGAAATTCCCTTTTGTCTCCTTTTTTCTCTTCTATTCTTTGATCCCACTTCCCTTCCTATTTATCTCCTATTTTTCTTCACATCCATTATCACTATCACTCCCCGTCAAACCCTACCTTCACCTTCTCTCTACACTCTTTCCCTTCTACCCACCACTTCCCATCAACTCATCCTGCCTCCATGCAACCTTCCACTTTCACTGCCTTCCTCCTACCTCACTAAATCTTTCTCTTCCTAATTATACCCCCCTTACATTGATCCCTTCGCTCATGCACTTCCCGACCTCCCTTCATTTTATCCTCCCTCAATCCTTTTACCATTACAGACATACATCTTCCCACTCCACTACCTCCCTCTACTCTATTCTTTTCCACCTCTTCCTTTTTCCTTCACCCTCCTAATACCACGAGACTTCCTTTCCCTCCACAATCCCTTTGTATATCCCCATATCATTCCATTTATCTCCTTCCACATCCATCTCTCCACCTTCTGCTACCATTGCCCCTCCTCCTCCGCCACCATCTGTTCCACTCAAGTGACCAAGAAAAAGCGTTCCGCCAGCAGGATTTCGTCACAAGCGACTTTCTCTTCTATTGGACAAATCAGGCACCGGCAGAGACTCGAGTGGGCCGGGTGCGGTCTCCCGCGGTTCCCCATGGGGCGAATTTCCTGGGCGTGAGAGGGACGTATAGGCGCCAATTACAGCACTTTCCTTCCCTGCTCTCCCCGCTTCCCCCGTTCCTCCTAGATGGATGACCTTTCCTCCTTCCCTGATGAGGCCTCCCTCCTCCCGCCCCCGATCCCCCCACCCACCACAATCACCCACTGTGGATGGAGTAACCTCACCCTGCTCCCCTCGCCTCCCCTCTGGGTACACATTCTGTACCTGTGCCCTCCCCGTGGATAGATACGACTGCAAACCCGGAGATTAGCCCACCTCCCTCTTCGCCCCCCTACCTTCCAACCAATAGACTTTCGCTAACTCTCTTTCACCCCTTTCTTAATCATCCTTATTCTGCTTTCCTATTTTGTCGTCCTCCCGGTCTTCCACGTTTCTTGTTGTGATTTTTTTCTATCAATTGTTAGCAAACAATGTTTTGTACTTCTTCAATTTCAAGTCAATTCTTTCTTCCTTTCTTCTTTATCCAATTCCTCTCTCCCGATTACCCTCAGTTTAACTTTTACTTATAACTTTTCCTGCTATTTCTTAGCCAATTTGACGTGGCGCCTGTTAACATATTCTCTCTCTCTCTCTCTCTCTCTATATCCTTTACTCTCTTCGCTCTCTCTCTCTCGCTCCTCTCTCTCTCTCTCTCTCTCTCTCTCCCTCTCCCTCTCTATCTTCTCTCTCTCTCTCCTCTCTTCTCTCCCTTCGCCGCGACCCTATTCGAATGCTATTCCATCCACTACTTCGCTTTTGGAATGTCCTCTTCCTCTCTCCTCATCACGACAGTGTGTGAAGCTGCCTTGATCTGATGCTGATGGCTCGGGAGATGAAGGAGACGATAGGATTGCACCATGACTCTCCTTTTTCTCCTCTTCCTCGTGAAGTTTTCTTAAATTTTCTTTTGGCTGAGGGTGATTTTGTGATGATGGTTTACACGCACACACAGAAAACAAACCACACAGGTATACACACAATACACACACCCAAACTCAGGCACCCACGGAAACAAGCACGTGCGCGAAAAATTGAATATTATCATGAACGTAACCGTCATCGACACAGCGCCGCCATTTCGAATGAGGGAAAGCGCTCCTATACACGGAAACAGCATTGCAAAAAAAAAAAAAAAAAAAAAAAAAAAAAAAAAAAAAAAAAAAAAAAAAAATCCGTGCACGAACCACAGCCAGTGCCTCTTAACTTAACGAAAACCTTTCCATCAAATACCCACCTCCCCTTCATTCCTCTCTTCTCTCTCCCGGCTCCTGCTCCTCGCCTCCCTTTCCTATTTCATGACTATCCCCACACTTTACGAATGACCCCCTTTCTCCTTCCCCTTCACTTCCTGCTTCTCACCACACTACATTCCCTCCCACTCCTATATCCTCACTCCTCAGTCCCTTCCCTATCTCTATCCTTTTAATTCTATCCCTATACACTACCCATACCCCACTCTCTTTCCCCCCTTGCCCCTTCCTCTCTCGCGACCGTTAACGCCCCTCGCTCCGATAAAGAATTTAAACGTCTTTAAAATGTGATTATATGACAGAGTCGCGTTGAGGAAGGATCGAAACTTTTTTGATAGGCCACCCCCTGTCCTCGTTCTTTGAAACTGAGACTGAATTACTTCATAAAATGTCGAGATCGCATTTCCGCCTTTTCGATTTTTTTTTATTGATGTTATTTTAGTTTTTTTTTCTTTTCCTTGTTTTCTTTCGTTTTGTGATGATAGTAATAAACAATACACACAGCTGCAACGACGATCGCAACCGGAGTAACATATCTACAACAACAAAGAGAACAGGAGAAAGATCATAATAGTGATTAATACGTTGATGGTGATAGTAACAGCGAAAACTTATGTGGAATTGGCAAGTATGGTAATAAAAGAAAATAAGAAAAATGATTACAAAATGTAATGATAATGACGATGATAAGAATATCACTCAGCAACTCTCCATTGCCCTTCCCTCTCTCGCTCGTTTCCTCTCACCCTATGTTTGCGCCTTTTTTTTCCGGAATCTCCCAGGTCCTCCCCAACACAAACTCTTAAGTCATAGAAAACGGAAACGTCTCTCGCTTTTTTATGGGTAACTCAATATATCACCTAAGATAAATCACAAATTATGTGGAGATCTAGAGTTATCGCGAACCACTTACGAGCAGGAGGAAAATGAAAGAAAGGAGGGAGGAAGGAGGTCAAGAAGAGGCAGGAAGGAGGAGGGGGTTGGGGGCTAGAGGAAAGGAGGGAGGATAAAAAGATATGTGGAAGGAGGGAAAAATATAAAGAAAGATATATAGAACACTACACACACGGAAGTGAATTCAAACATGATAGCGTGACCACCCCCCCCCCCCAAGAAAAAAAAAAGGAGCAAAGAGAGATGAAAAATGAAAGACCAAATGAGGATGGCGGCCTGGACAAGAAGGAAAAGAGAGAGGATAAACAAATCGAGAGAGAGAGAGAGGAGAGAGAGGGAGAGAGAGAGGAGACAGAGACGCTGAGAGATGGACGAGGAGAGAGAGAGAGGATGAAGAGAGACAGAGAGAGGACAGAGAGAGAGAGAGGAGAGAGAGAGTGAGAGAGAGAGAGAGAGAGAGAGAGAGAGAGAGAGGAGTAATGTTTGTATAAAAATGTTAAACGGAAGATAACGACACTCATAAAGAGAACGACACACGACCCCATGGCGGATTTGAAGAAGAACAAAAAAAATGATGCTTTTTGTCTCTATCTCTTTTTCCCATTTTTGTCTAAATAGAACCCTCTTTATTCACTCACTTTTAACTTTCTTTTCTCATTATTTAGTATATGTGTTTATACATATAGCACACTCACCAACACACACACACACCACACACACACACATATATATATATATATAGGATATATATATATAGTAATAGATATATAATAATATAGTATTATATATATATAAGTAGGATATTTATAATATATAGAGATATATATTATATATATGATATATAAAAATATTTATTTATATATATGTATTATATGTCATCGATGTTATGCACACACATACACACATACGCACACACACACACACACACACACAGACACACACACACACACCCACACCACAACACACACACACACACACACACACACAACATATAGTAGCGATAGTATATATATACATAGATATATATTAGAGATATATTATAGATATGTATATCTAGTATGTCTATCTATTCTAGATATCAGGTAGCTATCTAGCTATCTAGTCGTATATATTTATAGATATACATACAATATATAGATATATATATATATAATACTACTATATAATGATATATATATATATATATATCTATATATATATATGTGTGTGTGTGTGTGTGTGTGTTGTGTGTGTGGTGTGTGTGTGTGGTGTGTGTACAGACGTGGTGTGTATGTATACATTATATATATATATATATGAATATATAAACTAGTATATATATATAATATATATATATATATATATGTATATTTATTTATTTATTATTTAGTCTATATAGATATAATTGCATATACATATATATATAGATATAGATAGATATATAGTAAGAGAATATGATGTAATAGAGACTAGAGCATATAGAGATATTGCATAGAAAACATAGAGACATGATATGGGTGATGGACATACATATATCCATACAGATAGATATATGGATAGCATATATATGAGATATAGATAGATATACAGTAAGTCTATAGATACTGAGACATGACGAGTATATATAGATAGATATAAGAGAGATAGTATATTATAAGAGATATATATAGAGAATAGAGAGAGGTATTGATATAGATAGAATATACAAGAGTAGATGAGAGATACATAGAGATATAGATATAGAGATATGCATACATGAGGATATATATAGGCATAAAATATATATAGCTAGGAGATAGATAGAGAGATGATATACTAGGCGAGGTATATATAGAGATTATGAATAAGTAGAGATATACATATAAAAAAAAATAGATTATATATAAGAGAGAATATTATATATATATTATATAATATATAGAATGTGTAGAGATATAGATATGAGAATATATGATATATATAGGTGGACTAGAGATAGAGATGATAGAGATATAGAGAGAGATAGATACTTAGTATATAGAGGATATATAAAGAATATAGAGTACATACACCACACACACACACACACACACACCACACACACACACACACAACACCACACAACACACACAAACATTATAGAGATATATATATATATATATATCATATATATAATATATATATTAATATAATATTATATATACCGTATATATTATAATATAATATATTATTAATATATAATATAGATATATATCATAAATAACATATATATAAATATATGTATATATATATGTATATTGGCATATATCTATAATATATATATATATAATAATATATATTCATGTACATACATATACACACCACACATGTATGGGTATTCTTCTCCTTTTTAGCAACTAAGATGAATTCTTGTTTTATCGGCTCGTCTCTTCTCTCTCTCTCTACCTCTCTCTCCTCTCTCTCTCTCTCTCTCTTCTCTCTCTTTCTCTCTCTCTCTCTCTCTCTCTTTCTCTATCTCTCTTTCCCCTCCCGGGTTCTTTTTACCCTATCCTCGTCTTCTCCTTTCTACCATACATGTTTCCTTCTCTGTTTATTTTTTCCTCCTCCATTCTTCCGTTCTTCCCCATTTCCTCGACTTTTTTCCCCTCCATTTCTTTCTCTTTTTCTCCTTTTTTCAAAAATATCTTTTCCTTTTCTCATTTCCTTCTTATCATCTGTTCCATGCGTATCTTTTCCTGCCGATTCAAATCAATCTTCTTCCTTATTTTTCTTTCTCTTCGTTAATCTTTTTCCCACTTCTCTCCCTCCTCTTTCACTCTTTCCTTCTGTTTTTCCTCTCTTCTGTGTTTTTCTTCCTTTTTAGTTATTGTTATCTTATGTACGCTTTCCTACCTTTCTTTTCATCCTCCTGAACCCAATTCTTCTCTTGCCTTCTCCAGTTACCCTTTCTACCACAGAGTCTCCAGTCATACTGCCGAGTCTTTGTCAGCTGCAACACAACTTCAATCGAAATTTATCCTGTGTGACGATGATGTTGTGGAGGAGGGACAGAGGGAGGGAGGGGGAAGGAAGGGGGAAGGAGAAAGAGGGGAGGGGGAGGAGGAGGAAAGAGAGAGGGGAGGGGTTCGGGTATAAGGACGAGGAGGGGAAGATGGCATAGGGTGGGAGAGAAGAAAGGAAGTAAGGGAGTGAAGAAGGGGGAAGAAAAGGAAGGCAGAGGAGGCGGCGGCAGGGGGATGTGAGTAGGAAGGAGGAGAGGAAGAGCAAGAACAGTGCATGAAAGTAAAGAGAATAGGGAGCCTTGATAAGATAAAGGAAAAAGGAGAAAGGGGGAGGAGGATAAAGAGATGGAGAGCGAGAGAGAGACTGAAGAGGCAGCTGTTGTTGAGTGAGAGGGAGGAGTATTGAGAAAAGGAGAGGATCAGTAAGATGGAGAAGGGGAATAAGGAATAAGGAAAAAATAATGGGGAAAGAAAAAAAGGGAAGAAGGGGAAGGGAGAAGGGAAGAGACGTAAAAAAAAAAACTTTTTGGTGTCGTAGTGGGGGGGAAATACATGAGGAGAAATAGAAAAGATGGAGAGGAAACCTGTTATGAGAAGAGAAACAGGTTAATGGTGGATGAGGAGGATGGAGGAGGAAAAGGAGCTGTGGTGAAGAGAGGTGAATACAAGGAAGCTGAAAATAAGTGGAAAAGGAGAAAAGAATAGGTTTTAAAGGAAGAAGAGGATGAAATTTCAGTACCCCACCTCGCATGACCTGTTTGACCACCAGAGCTGGATTTTGTGTGTAAGAAGTGTATATTTCGTGCGTGTGTAGGCAGCTAAACATATGCACAAGTGAGGTGCACACATCACACACCCACCACACAAACACACACACACAAACACAACACACACAAACACACACGTTGTAATTAGATGATTGGAGAAAGAGAGAGAGAGGAGAGAGGAGAGAGGAGGGGGGGGGGGGTTTTAATTGCGGAGAGGGGTTCAGACCGGCATGCATTGGAGAGCGCAACTTTCGGGCTGTACAATTTTCATTTATAAAATTATTGGCAGTCTATCTTATAAATTTGGTGAATAAGGCATCACTGAAACGTTGTCATTATGCTAGGGCTTTAGCAATAAGTAAGCCAAATTTCCCGTCATAAGCCTGAGGAAAAAATTAAACTGGATATTTGAAAGTCCTAAGACGGGGACTAGGCCCGTGGGCCCTTCTTGAAAGAGGGGGCTATGGACGGTGCCCGTCGCGGAGAGGATATATATATATATATTGAAGCTAACGCAGTGTGTATATAGTTAGTTGTATGAATGTTTATATGTATGTTAGTATATGTGTATGCTGTGTGTGTGTGTTTGTAGAGAGAGCAGAAGGGGAGGGAGAATATCTCAGATTATTTGGGTATGTGTTGTTATTTTTGTAACAGTTTTTGTGCATATTCGAAATCAACGAACAATATATATGCAAGAAAATTAAGAGAAGGGGAGAGGATGATACTCTTAGAAAAGGAAGAAGAAACAGTAAAAATCCGAACCCAGAAGGTCCTAGGGCGAGGCTTGGAGGAGAGCAGGAGAAGGCGGAGGCCAGACGGACGACGCCGACAGCGGAGGTGAAGGCCTGATGGTGCGAAGTGGATACAGTGAGAGAGAGAAAAGAAGAGGAGAGGGAGGAAAAGGAATGGAAGGAGAGAAATGAAGAAAAAGAGGTAGAGAAACACCCAAAGATGAGTGAGTGAGAGAAAGAGGAGCGAGAGAGAGAGAGGAGAGAGAGGAGAGACAGAGAGAGAGACGGAGACAGAGAGAGAGAGAGAAGAGAGAGACGAGAGACGAGAGTAGAGACGAGAGAGGAGAGGAGAGAGAGAGAGGAGA
>NC_051399.1:49711624-49726624 GCF_015228065.2 Penaeus monodon | reverse complement strand
CTCCCACCCCCCTTGCCATGTCACGTTAATGAAACCGAGCGAGCAAAAGCCCGTAGACTGCGTGGGAAATTTGATAGTTCAAACGGTTATTAATCAAAGTTGAATTTAATCGCTTACAAAGGAAATATATTTCCTTTAATGTGAGGAATCTTTGTATTATTCTGAATAAAAATTACATTACTGCAAAATATGCATTATCGCTTGTTACTACGCAAACCGTGACACAGAGATATACTGTATACTATCTCATAAATAACCAAATGCCTATGTGTCAGTTTGATACAAATATTGTATTATTCTATAAGTGATACCAACGATATAAATTCTTCAGCGTTCTTCTAACCTAAAAAATATATTCATCACCTGTCTAACGATAGTTCATAAACATTTATATTTCAGCTTCCTTGCATTTATGTTAGAAGGATTTACGACAAATTATATACAAAAATAGATCTATATGTTCATTTAAGGACTCAGTCATATGCTGTTGGAAATCCATTCCTGATCAGAAAAAAAAAGAAAAAAGTAGAAAAAAGATGAAGGAAAAAGGAGAAGATAAGGGAAGAATGACAAAAAAGTTAATTAAAGAAAATAGTAATAACATTGCTGATAATATAATAAGGAAGAGCAGTCGTTTAAAAGAAGACGACAACAAATATGAAGAAGCAGAAAAGAAAGGAGTATTACAAAAGCTCGAAGAAGATCGACGGTGCAGACACAAAGATACGTTAATGTGATTTAACCCAGACGTAAAATGAGAGATGCATTTTCTCCTGACCCGCGCGCGCGAGAGAGAATATTCAATCCCGGGGTGACTTATTTGACAGGACGGGAGAAGGTCGGCTCGGGAAGAACTTTGGAGGCTGGAATAACGTAAAGTTTTTTTCTTTGACCACAGGCGAGTTCATTGCTGATCTGCCGAACCTCAGCAGTTTTATAGCCGGAGTATGAAAATTAGGACTTTGGTCTGCGAGGATATTTGAGTAAATTTTAGTTTTTTGTTTTCGCAAGTTGGGAGAGGAATTGTTTGGATATTAGGGTTATCAAAGATGAAATTTTGCAGTTCGTCAACCATAAAGTAAAAGTGATGAAATAGAGGTTTATAAAGAATAACCTTTCTCTCTTTTCTAACTCTCCTCTCCTTCTTCTATTCTTTCTGTCTCGCATTCTTTTGCTATCTCGACTTTTCCTTCTTCGCATGTATCTTTTCTATATTGTCGTGTTTGTTTCATTTGCACAGATAGGAAAGAGAAAAAGAAACCAAACATACAATAACTAACGAGAGACGTAAAAAATATAAAATAACAATATAAAAACAAAAATGCCACGCAACTGTACAAATGGAAAGAAATAAAAGAATTCATGCGAAAATCTCGTGTGCATGACCTATCCCACGCCCATCACACCAACAAGGATCATCTTTATTATCTCGCGATGGTCTCATCAACCCGATCCGTCAGACCATATAACGCAAGCAGGATGGGACAGGCGAAACCGCTCTTCTAGGCCGAAAAGGGAAAATTATCCTTTTTTGTTTCAAGTACTCTGTTTTTGTCTGTTTGTTCTGGTATAATTATTATATATATAGATATATCTAATAGATATTATATATAAAATATATATATATGTGGTGTGTGTGTGTGTGTGTGTGTAGTGTGTGTGTGGTGTGTGTGTGTGCTATATATAAATATATATATATATATAGATATATATATATATAATATATATATATCTATATATATATAATATATATATATTATATATATATGTTGGGTGTGTGTGTGTGTAGGTAGTATGTAGGATGTATGAATATGTATCATATTCCCCATAGATATGTTTCCCTTTTTTCATTTCCTGTCCGTTATGAAGTCCTCGTCACTATATAAGCAAATAGAAATGATATTTTATTGATGATACGCTGATATTGATGATCATATTAATAAAATGCCAACAATACGACAATGATAATGATGGTGATAATGGATGATAGTAATGGAGGATAACAATCATACTTAGCGTTTATTTCTATTATATCAAGATTTGTTATTTTAACATTGTTTAAATATGTTATCAGTGTATGTAGTGAATCTCGACCCATCAGACGGAAGATAGAATGGAGAGTTTACCCCTTCCGCTGGCAAACATGGGGCCGTCAATGACTGTATACGGGTCAGGAAGATGCGGGCGAGAGAGTCTTATGATCGGCTTTGCTATTTTTTTATGTACAATTTCGTGTCTTTTAATTAGTAATTAAAAAATTCTATCACGTTTTCCTTTCGATCCATCTGTATTGGAGAGACATTATGTGTCTGGGGCTATATAGTATGGAGTTCTTCTTTTAGTCATGTCATTTAACTAAACTACATACTTTTATGGCAGGCTTACAACATGGCCTTTTTAAAGAAGTAAGAATATTAATGTTCGGAAAGGGGAGAAAGAAACGCCCTCTTTGAGAGGAATGTCACCTTCCCTGGGTGGGTTGACCGAGATTCCCCTCCTAAATACATCTACCTTGTGGGGAGCGTGTATATATATAGGCCGGGGCAGCCAGAGGTCAGGGAGGGAAGAGGGAGAATTTGGCGTGAGGCGCAGTCTTGAGGGGTTCCTGGTCGTAAGAGTACGAGCTATAGGCGGTAAGGTGCATTTTAACCTTTTTTTCTCTGTATTCTTGATAGGGTGATGTGCTCGCTCTTTACTTTTTTTTTATCTCTTGAATTGTTTAACTCGGCATTTTGAATGTTGTCCTTAATTCTTACGCATCTTATTGTTTAAATGTATTTACTTGTGTATTTCAATGGTTTAAATAAAAAATAATTTTTGTAAAATGAATTGGATACTTTAGACCTCATCATGAATCCCCTCCAGTTTGTCTAATTAAACCGTTTCTAATTAAACCCAAAGTTAATTTGGAAACGCCAGTAGCCTGCCTCACTCTGCTTATGTAGAATGTAAAGAATTAGGGAGAATTTAAGGCAAACAAGAGAGCCCCCCCGGTTAATCTGGCATATAACCATAGGATTATTTTTAAACTTGCCGAGGTCAAACCTTAAATTGATTTCTATCGACTTCAGGTCGACAACGACTCCATCTCGGACGTAACCACGCTAAACCAGTGTTGACCCTTGAGCATTGGTAACTTCTTACACTACACTTGCTTCCATCATACATTACACCCGTCAACACGCCTTTCCGTTAAGAAATAATACCTCGCGTCCTGGGACGAATTAACCAGGTGGTGGCATTAGGGACCTTGTACCAAAGGATCGGACGGTCAATCTTGTGCATATCGCTACATATCACTCTTACTATACTAAATCACTTTATAAACTATATATATATTATATATAAATATATATAATATAATATATATTATATATATATAATATATATATAAATGATTTCATATCATAGTCATCACTATCACAATTATATAAAGCACTTACATACGACGAGCAATGTGACAACACTAAACACTTTTTCACCACACAAAAAACATTACAATCCCCCCCCCCCGTGAATAAAAAATCACTTGAAACTGCCTAAGCCATCTAATTTCTTATTTACCTTGCAAGTCTTGTCGTGTACTTTGAATTTTAATTAATAGGATCTCCATTTGCAAGCACAGGAAAAGAACTCCTCTTTCTTCAGTAAGCTTCTTAGGTTCACTCACCGATGTTTTTAAAACAGTCCGTCACCCTTCTTCAACAAGCAGAACAAACGCAAATATATCCTTATATTTTGTAAATGAAGTAGGAAGAAAGGGGAATGGAAAAAATAGGATGAGTAAAAGAAAATTTTGAAATTAAGATGACTAGGTTGATATTCAAAGTGGCAATAAGATTTAGAAGGAGAGGAACTATAAATATCCATTATAGTAATGATAATATATTATATATTGAAAGAATATAATTTACCGATATGAGGATAAAACATTAGGACAATGATAATGATCATAATACAAAGCAAAAATAGATAATGCGATAGTAATAATGATATCGACAATAACTATAATATGATAATGGCAATGAAAGGAAATGATAATGGATAATGTTGATAATATTAACATTATGATGATATAAGATGATGATGATAACAATGATGATAAATAATAAATAATGATAACAATAATAACAAAATGATAATAATAATATAAAATTAATGATATAACAACAACAACAACAACAACAACAAACAACAACAACAAACAACAACCAACAACACAGCAGCAACAGCAGCAGCAAACAGCAGCAGCAACATACAGCAGCAAATAGTATCCCCCTATATAAAAAAATAAAAATAAAAAGTTTTTATATATTTTTTTATATAAAAAAAAAATACAAAAACATCCGGGCCCCCATTCCCCCCACCCCTTTTCACCATAATATAAAAAAAAAAAAAAGGGAAAAAAAAAATTTAACAACCAAAAAAAAACAAAAAAAAAACAAAACCAAAAAAAAAAAAAGAAAACCCCCGGGGAAAAAAACAGGGAAAAATAAGCCAAATAAAACAAAAATCAAGGGAAAATTGGCTTTTAACCAAAACAAAGGGGGAAAAAAAAAAGGGGTTTAAAATTTAACGGGAAACAAAAAGGGGGAAAAAACCATTTTATATAAAATAAAAGAACAACACAAAACAAGAAAAAAAAGGGATAAAAAGTAAATAAAAAACCAAAACAAAAACAAACAACCCAACACCAACAAAAAACAGAAACAAGGGGCAACAAAAACCAAAGAACAGCAAAACAAACAGGCAAACAGGGGGAAAGAAAAACACAGAAAAACCCAAGGGCAACAGACAAGACCCAAAAACAAAAGGGGCAACCAACATAAAAGCAACAACAGCAAAAAAACAAACAAAAAAACAGGAAAAGGGAAAGGGGCAACAAAAAGAAAAAAGAAAAGAAAAAACATTTTGAAAAAAGGAAAAGGAAAAACAAAGGAAACAAAAAAAAAAAGAAAAAAAACAAAAAAAAGCAAAACAAAAAAGGAAAAAAAAAAACAGCAAAAAACAACAGCAAAAAAAACAAACCAAAAACAAAAAACAAACCAAAAAACAAGCAAACAAACAAAAAACAAAACAACAGGCAAAAAACAAAACAACAGCAAAACAAACAAACAAACAGCAAACAAAACAAAACAAAAAAAACAGCAAAAAAACCAGGGCAAACAAAACACAGCAAAAACAAGGCAACAAAAACAGCAACAACAACCAAAACCAACAACGGGCAACAAACAACAGGCACACAAACAAAAAAACCAAAAAGGCAAACCAAAACAAACAAACAGCAAAACAACAAAAACAGCAGGCAACAACAAACCAAAAGCAAACCAACAACAAAACAGCAAAAAACAACAGAAAACAACAACGGGGCAGCAAAACCAAACAACCAAGGGGCAACAGCAAAACACAACAGAGGCAAACAAACAACAACAGCCAAACAACAACAAACCAAACAACAGCAGGCAAAAACACAACCAGGCAAGAAAAGCAACAAAAACAACAGCAGGCAAACAACAAACCGGGCAGAAAAACAAACCAAAACGCGCAAAAAAAACAACAGCAAACAACAACCAGGAGCAAACAAAAAAACAGAAAAAAAAACCGCCAACAAACAACAGCAGCAACAAAAAACACAGCAGCAAAACAAAAACGCAGAAAACAAAACAACAGCAAGAAACCCAAAAACAACCGGGAAAACAACAAACAAAAGCAGCAACAACAAAACAGCCAACAAACAACAAAAAAAACAGCAGCAACAACAACAGGCAGCAAAACAACAAACAAGCAGCAAACAAAAACAGCAGGAAAACAACAAACAGCAGCAAAAAACAAACAGCGGGCAACACAAAAAAAACAGCAGCAAACAAAACAAACAACAGCAACAACAAACAACAGGCAAAAAAAAAACAAAACAAACAAAGCAGCAACAACACACACCCAAAAAAAGCAAAAACAACAAAACAGCAGCAAAACAAACCAAAACCAGGAAAGGCAACAACAAACCAGCCAGGCAACAAAAAAAAACAGCAGCAAAAAAAACAACACAGGCAAAAAACAACGGGCAGCAAAAAAAAACAAAAAGCAAACACAAACACAAAAAAACAAGCAGCAAACAACAAAAAGCAGGGCACAACAAAACAGGCACAAAAAAACAACAAGCACAAACAAAAAACAGGCAGGGCAACAAAAAAACACCAAAACAACAGCAGCAAAAAAAACAAAAAAACACAACAGCAGCAAACAACAACAGCAGGCAAACAACAAAAACAGGCAAAACAACAAACAGGAAAGGGCAACAAACAACAGCAGCAAAACAAAAACACAGAGACAAAAACAGAAGGCAACAAACAACAAACAGCACAACGGAGCAGCAAACAACAAACAACAGCAGCAAACAAAACAAAAACAGCACAGCAACAAAAAACAGCGGGCAACAAACAAAACAGCAGCAACAAAAAAAAAACAAAGCAGCAACAAACACAAACAGCAGGCAAAACAAACAAACAGCAGCAACAAAACAGCAGCAAACAACAACAACAGCAGCAAAACAACAACAGCAGCAAACAAAAAAAAACCAGCAGCAAAACACAACAGCAGCCACAAACAACAACAGCAGAAAAAAAACAACAACAGCAGCAAACACAACAAAAGCAACAAAACACAAAAAACAGCCAAACAACAAAAAAAACAGCAGCAAACAACAAACAGCAGGCAAACAACAAACAGCAACAAAACAGCAACAGACAGCAACAAACAGCAACACAGGCAACAAAAAAAACAGGCAACAAGCAAAACACAAACAAAGCAACACAACAGCAAAACAACAACCAGCAAAACAACAAACACAACAAAACCAACAGGCAAAACAAAACAACAAACAGCAACAAACAACAACAGCACAACAACAAACAAGCAGCAACACAAAAAACAACAGCAAAAAACAACAAAACAACAGCCAACAACACAACAACAGCAACAACAACAACAGCAAACAACAAACACACAAGCACAAACAACAACAACAAACAAACAAACCAAACCGAAAACAAACAGCAAACAACACAGCAACAACAAAACAACAAAACAGCAGCAACAACAAACAAAAAAACACGCAACAACAACACAAAACAACAACCAGCAAACAAACAGCAAACAACAACAACAGCAACAAACACAAAAAACAAAACAGCAACAAAAACAACAGCAAACAAACAAACAACCAGCAAACAACAACAACAACAACAAACAACACAGGCAAAACAACAAAAAACACAAAACAACCAGGCAAACAAAACAACAACAACCAGGCAAACAACAAACAACAGCAACAAACAAAACAAACAGCAAACCCAAACAACAAACAACAAACAAACAAAAACTACTAATAACGAGAAATAAAAACGGATAAACAATGATAAAAAGTAATACTGAAATGATGAAAACAAACAATAAAAAAAAAAAAGAAAGGAAGAAGAAAAAAAATAAGATAATGATACTACTACTTTACTATTGTGGAGCCTACAAAAACTACTATTAAAAACAATATAATCATAAGAGAAGGGTTATAATAAAATAAACTGTAATAAATAACAACGCTGATGATGATAATTCATTAAATGGATGATAGGGGATAATAAACAATAGTAATAATAATAATAAATAATAAATAATAATAATAATAAAATAATAATAATAATAAATAATAATAATAATAATAATAATATAAATGAAAATAAACAATGAATAAAATAAATAAATGATAATAATGATAATAATAATAATAAAAAAAAAAAATATGATGGATTGATGGGATGGTGATAATAATGAAAATCATTAATAATGATAAGGATAAAATATAATAATAATGATGATATAAAAACAACAGTAATAAATGGTAATAATAATAAATCACCAAACAAGGAAACAATAATGAAATAATATAGTAATGAATAAAAAAAATATATATTTTGATAATAATGATTACTGCTACTCTACTACTTGCTACCATTAATCCTACACCTACTGATAATAATCATAATAAAAAAGGGCTATAGTAATTACTTGTGATTATAATAAGGGTGAATATGAGAAGGGGATAATGATAAGAATAATACAAAAACAAAAAAAAAACGGGCAAAGAATTAATAAAAAAGGGATAATAAAAAAATTGGGGTTTTAAAAAATAAAAAAACGAAAAAAAAACTTTAATGAGATGATTGTTATAATGATGGTGATGATGTGATGATGAGATGAGGGGAAGAGGGGGAAAATGAAATAATTGGAATGGGGGAAATGATAATGAAGAAAATGAAATGATGATAATATCAAACAAAAATTTATTTTAATAGAGTGATAATAATAATGTGGGGGGGGTGATAAACAGTAATAATAAGGGGATTATATTATGTTGATGTAAAATAAAATTAAAAAAATGATTGATAATAATTATAAAAATAAAAAAATAAAAATTTAATAAAAAATAAAATAATAATAATAATAATAAAAAAAAAAATAAAAATAAATAATGGAAAAAGAAAAATGATAGTGATAATAGGGGATATAATATTAAAAGATGGGGATAAAAAAATAATTTATGATAAGGGAGGGGATGATAAGGGGGCAAACGGTAAGGTAATGATAATTTTAAAATGATAATGAAAAGTAAATATCGGGGTAGTATTACTAATGTAATGTATTTAAAATAAAATGATAAATAATAAAAATAATAATAATAATAATAAAAAAAAATTTGGGGGACAAAATAAAAAAAAATGTAATAAAAATAATAATAATGATAATAATATAAAAAAAAAATAATATAATAATATAAAAATGTACATAGTATATATAAAATTATGATAGTGATAATTATGATATTAAATATCATGATTAGTTATAAATATTATACCTATCAGATATGATAATATCATATTTAAACTATTCATGATAATTATAATATCATATATCACTATCATAAATCTTTATTATTATTACTATATCATTTTATATTATTATATTATTTTTATTATTATTATCATTATTATTATATTATTATCATTATTGTTATTTGTCACTATTATTATTATTATTATATTATTTATTATTATTATTATCATTATTATTACTATCATTATCATAGTATTACTACGACTACTATTACTATTATCATATCCATTAACATTATCATTATCATTACCGTTGCCATTATCATCATCATTATCATAAATATTATTATTATCACCATCTTGATAATTATATCATATTATCACTATCATTAATCTTTACCATTATTATTATTATTTTATTATTATTATTATTATTATTATTTTTTATTATTATATTATTATTATCTCAAACTTTAATAATTAAATCATTTTTATACTGTATCATTCATCATCATTATTATTTCACTTATATTAAATTAAATTATGTGATATTACATATTATCATTATTTATTTCTTATCATTATTTTAATTATTATAATGCCATTTATATCATATCATCACTCATCCCTCATATCATTCTTCATTCTTTTATTTATTATTTACACCATAATTATTATCATTATATTATATTCATTCAGTTTTATATTATTTTATCATATTTCTCAATTCCGTTATTAAATCACAGATTACTATAGCCTTTTTATTATGATTATTATCAGTAGTGTGGGATTAATGGTTAGCAGTTAGTAGAGTTAGCGTTATTCATTATCATCATCATTATTTTTGTTATTATCTTTACTACTATTATCATTATGTTTGTTGTGATTATTATTTATTACCATTATTTAACTGTTTGTATTAAGCTTTATATTATTATTATTTTTCTTTTCTTATTATGAATTTATTATAATCACTATCATCATCATATCATTTTTTTATTAGTATTATTATTATCATTATTTCATTATTATTATTATTATCATGTTTTATTTTCATTATTTATTATTTTTATTATTATTTATTATTATTGTTTATGATTATATTATCTATGTTATTATCTAATTCTAAGAATTATATCTAGTTATTATTACATTATTATTATAATTCTTATGATTTAGTATTGTAATAGTAGTTGTAGTTCACAATAGTAGGTAGTAGTATCATTTTTCTTATTTTTTCTTTTCTTTGTTTTTTTTTGTTATCATCATTACCAGTATTCTTTTATCATTGTTATCGTTTATTATTTATGTTGTTATTAGTAGTTTGTTGTTGTTGTTGTTGTTTGTTGTTGTTGTGTTGTTGTGTGTTGTTGTTGTTGTTGTGTTTGTGTTTGTTGTGTTTGTTGTTGTTGTTGTTGTTTGATTGTTGTTGTTTTGTTGTGTTAGTTGCTGTTGTTGTTTGTTGATGTTTTGCTGTTGTTGTTGTTGCTGTGTTGTTGTTGTGTTGTTGTTGTGTGTTGTTGTGTGTTGCTGTTGTTGTTTGTTGCTGTGTTGTTTTTTGTTGATGCTGTTGTTGTTGGTTGCTGTTGTTGTTGTTGCTGTTGTTGTTTGTTGTGCTGGTTGTTTTGTGCTGTTGTTGGTTGTTGCTGTTTGTTTTGTTGTGTTGTTGTTGTTGTTGTTGTTGTTGCTGTTGTTGTTGTTGCTGTTGTTGTTGTTGCTGTTGTTGTTGTTGATTTGTTTGTTGGTGTTGTTGGTTGCTGTGTTGTTGTTGTGTGTTGTGTTGTTGCTGTTGTAGATGTGTGTGTTTGTGTTGTTGTGGTGTTGTGTGTTGTTGCTTTTTGTTTGTTGTGCTGGTTGCTGTTTGGTTTGGGCTGTTGTTGTTTGCTGCTGTTGTGTGTTGCTGTTTGGTTGTGTGTTGCTGTTGGTTGCTGCTGTTGTTGTGCTGCTGTTGTTTGTGTTGTGCTGTTGTTGTTTGCTGCTGTTGTTGTTGCTTGCTGTTGTTGTTGGCTGCGTTGTTGTTGCTTGCTGTTGTTGTTGCTGCGTTGGTTGCTGTTGGTTTGTTGCTGCTGTGTTGGGTTGTTTTTTGCTTGTTTTTGGGTTTGCTGCTTGTTGGTTGCTGCTGTTGTTGTGCTGCTGTTGTTGTTGTTGCTGTTGTTGCTGCTGCTGTTGTTGCTGCTGTGTTGTTGTGCTGCTGTTGGGTTGGCTGCTGTTGTTGTTTGCTGCTGTTGGTTGTGCTGTTGTTTGTTGCTGTGTGCTGTTGCTGTTGCTGTTGTTGTTGCTTGCTGTTGGTTGTTGCTGCTGTTTTTGTTTTGCTGCTGTTGTTTTTTGCTTCTGTTTTTGTTGCTGCTGTTGTTGTTGATTCTGCTGCTGTTGTTGTTGCTGCTGTTGTTGTTGGCTGCTGTTGTTGTTGCTGCTGTTGTTGTTGCTGCTGTTGTTGTTGCTGCTGTTGTTGTTGCTGTGTTGTTGTTGCTGCTGTTGTTGTTGCTGCTGTGTTTTTTGCTGCTGTTGTTGGTTGCTGCTGTTGTTGTTGCGCTGTTGTTGTTGCTGCTGTTGTTGTTGTTGCTGCTGTTGTTGTGCTGCTGTTGTTGTTGCTGCTGTTGTTTGTTGTTTGCTGTTGTTGTTTGCTTGTTTGGTTGTTGCTGCTGTTGTTGTTGCTGCTGTTGTTGTTGCTGCTGTTGTTTGTTGCTGCTGTTTTGGTTGTTGCTGCTGTTGTTGTTGCTGCTGTTGTGTTGCTGCTGTTGTTGTTGCTGCTGTTGTTGTTGCTGCTGTTGTGTTGCTGCTGTTGTTGTTGCTGCTGTTGGTTGTTGCTGCTTGTGTTGTGCTGTTGTTTGCTGTTTGCTGTTGCTGTTGCTGTTGCTGTTTGCTGTTTTGCTGTGCTGTTGCTGTTGCGTTTGTTGTTGTTGCTGTTGTTGTGCTGTTGTTCTGTGTGTGCTGTTGTTGTTGCTGTTGTTGTGCTGTTGTTGTTGGCTGTTGTTGTTGCTGTTTTTTGTTGCTGGTTTTTGTTCTGTTGTTGTTGTTTGTTGTTGCTGTTGTTGTTTGCTGTTGTTGTTGCTGTTGTGTTGCTGTTGCTGTTGCTGTTGCTGTTGCTGTTGCTTTTTGCTGTTGCTCTGTTGCTGTTGCTGCTGTTGTTGGGCTGCTGCTGTTGCTGCTGCGGTTGCTGCTGGTTGTTTTTGTTGGTGTGTTGTTGTTGTTGGTTGTTTGTTGTTGTGTTTTGTTATTATCCTTATTATTATCCTTATTATTATCATTATTGTTATTATTGTTATCATTATTTTATTATTATTATCATTGTTATCATCATCATCATTATTATCATCATAACTGTTAATATTATCAAACATTATCATTATCATTCTTTCATTGCCCATTTCATTATTATAGTTATTTTTAATTATTCATTATACTATCATCATTATCTTTTTTTTGCTTTGTAATTATGATCATTATCATTGTCCTAATGTTTATCTCATATCGGTAAATTATATTCTTTCACTATAAATATATTATCATTTACTATAATGGATATTTATAGTTCATCCTAACTTCTAAAATCATTATTGCCACTTGAATATCAACCTACGTCATCTTAATTCAAAATTTTCTTTTACTCATCCTATTTTCCATTCCCCTTTCTTCTTACTTCATTTACAAATATAAGATATATTTGCGTTTGTCTGCTTGTATGAAGAAAGGGTGAGGGGGACTGTTTTAAAAGCATCGGTGAGTGAACTAAGAAGCTTACTGAAGAAAGGGGGATTTCTTCCTTGTGCTTGCAAAATGGAGATCCTAGTAGTATTAAAATGCAAAGTAAACACAAGAACTTGCAAGTAAATAAGAAATGATGGCTTAGGGAGTTTCAAAGTGATTTTTATTTCACGGGGGGGGGGGGATTGTAAATGGTTTGTGTTTGGTGGGGGAAAAAGTGATTAGTGTTGTAAATTGCTCGTTCGTATGTAAGGCTTTAATAATGGTGATAGTGATGACGATGATATTGAAATCATTTATATATAATATATATTTTATATAATATAAAATATATATATATATATATATATTATATATATATATTTAAAAGTGATTTAGTATAGTAATAGTGGATGTGTAGGCGATATGCAAGCAAGATTGACCGTCGATCCTTTGGGGTACAAGGTCTAACTGCCACCACCTGGTTAATTCGTCCAGGAAACGCGAGGTATTATGTTCTTAAAGGGAAGGGGGCGTGGTGTGAAGGGTGTAAATGTAGTGATAGGAAGCAAGTGTAAGTGTATAGAAGTTACCAAGGCTCAAGGGTCAACATGGTTAGCGTGGGTTTACGTCCGAGATGGAGTGCGTTTTCGACCTGAAGTCGATAGGAAATCAGATTTAAGGATTTGAAACTCGTGCAAGTTAAATAATCCTATGGGGTTATATGCCCAGATTCCAAACCGGGGGGGGGCTCTCTTGTGTTGCCTTAAATTCTCCCTAATTCTTTACATTCTACATAAAGGCAGAGTGAGGCAGGCATACTGGCGTTTCCAAAAATTAACTTTGGGTTAATTAGACAACGGTTAATTAGCCCAAAACTGGGGGGGGGATGCATGATGGGGTCTAAAAGTATCCAATTCATTTTTACAAAAATATTTTATTTTAAAAACACGTTGAAATAAAACAAGTAAAATACATTAAAACACTAAGATGCTGATAAGAATTAAGACAAAACATTCAAAAAATGCGAGTTAAAACAATTCAAGAGATAAAAAAAAAACGTAAAAAGAGAGAGCACATCACCCTATCAAGATACAGAGAAAAAAGGTTTAAAATGCCACCTTACCGCCTATAGCTCGTACTCTTACGACCAAGGAACCCATCAAGACTGCAGCCTCACGACCAAAATGCTCTCCCCTCCCTGACCTGGCTGCCCCGGGCCTATATATATACACCTCCCCACAAAGTAAGATGATATTAAGAGGGGAATCTCGGGTCAACCCAGGTGAAGGTGACATTCCTCTCAAAAGGGGGGCGGTGTCTTTCCCCTTTCCGACATTAAGATTATTACTTCTTTAAAAAGGCCATGTTGTAAAGCCTGCCATAAAAAGTAATGTAGTTAGTAAAATGACATGATAAAAAGAAGAACTCCTTTACTATATAGCCCAGACACATAATGTGCTCTCCAATACAGATGGATAAAAAAGGAAAACGTGGATAGAATTTTTAATTAACTAATTAAAAGACAAGAAATTGTACATAAAAAAAATAGCAAAGCCGATCATAAAAGGACATCTCTCGCCCGCATTCTTCCTGGAAACCCGTATACAGTCATTGACGGCCACATGTTTGCAAGCGGAAGGGGGGTAAACTCTTCCATTTTTATTCTTTCCGTCTGATGGGTCGAGATTCACTACAATAGCAATGATAACAATATTAAAAACAATGTTAATAATAACAATATTGATAATAATAGAAATAAACGCTATTATTATTGTTATCCTCATTACTATCATCCATTATCACCATCATTATCATTGTCGTTATTGTTGGCATTATTATTAATATGATCACAATATCAGCGTAATCATTAATAAAGATATCATTTCTATTTTTCTTAGTATAGTGGAAAGAGGACTTCATAACGGGGCAGGAATATGAAAAAAAAGGGGAAAAAAAATATAGGGGAATATGATAAAATACATGCATACATACATACATACATACATAACCACACACACACCCCATACATATATATATATATAATTATATATAATATATTAATATATATATATAATTATATATATATATATATATATATATTAATTTATATATATGCACACAACAACAACCCCACACAACACACATACAACACACACACACACACACACACACACAAAAATATATATATATAATATATATAAAATATATATATATATATAATATATATATATATATATATACACAGAAACAAAACAAAACAAAAAAAACAGAAGTTACTGAACAAAGAAAGGATAATTTTCCCTTTCGGCCTAGAAGAGCGGTTCTCCTGTCCCCATCCTGGCGTTATATAATGTCTGACGGATCGGGTTGATGAGACCATCGCGAGATATAAAGAGGATTCCCGGGTTGGTGTGGGAATCGGCCCCTT
>NC_051399.1:49705014-49711524 GCF_015228065.2 Penaeus monodon | reverse complement strand
AGCGCAGGAGGGGCGCGCCTATGTCTACATGTCCTACTATTAACACATATCCCGCAGCGGAACGGCCGCCCTTCTCTACACCTGCAACGTACATATCGATGCACAGGGAATATCTTTACTCACGCTTGTCAATCAGTGTCCATCTCCCGCGGGCATGACAGGCGATGACACTGGCTGCTGGCGGCTCGTTGATGCTGCGCCGGGAATCATTTCGATTATTTTCCCCCATCGTGCGTTGGTAGATATCCCTTTCCCTTGGGAGTTCGGGTTTGATGCGAAGGGAACCTTTTCATGCGTAATAATACTGTTAGTTCAGCAACGATTATAACTGGTATGCTTATCATAAATCGTGTGAAATCGCATTAACCCTCTTTTGATGTAGTGATATGAGTTGCAGTCTTTAGTGTGGAAACACTGTATGTGTTGGAATGAACCCTTGAACGACTTAGCTTTCGTTTGAAATGTTATATTAAAGGCTTTTACATGATAACAACAAGCATTGCGTAATAGAGCTTGTGCAATAACCATATATGATAAGGTCTAGAAATTGAACCATGAAATCTTTTGCCTTTGTCTTGGTATTTTGGTATTTTTGTAGTATAAGCTTTACGTTAACATTTCTACGTTCTGTAAATTTATAATAATCATATTCATTATTTTCTTTATTTCCATCATCATCATTATCATGCTTGTCAATGTCTTTATCTAATGATATTGCTATGCCAGTGGGTCTTTGTCTCTGTGCGAAACATGTGTTAACATGAAAAGGATGACCTGGGCATGTGTTAACATGAAGGTACCTGGGCAAACATGACGCAGCTGGCTGTGAGCGGAGGAGCGGAGGAACAAGCCAGGGGGGACGGAGTTGGGTGCTGCTTCTGTGAAGACCTCGTGTGTGCCCTGGTGACCTGATAAACGTTGTGTTGCCCTGTTATAAGCTGTATCGTGCAGTGTGACATGCTGGTTTCCCCCTGTATTGTGCCTATAGAAAAGTGTACGGGTAAATAACTTGTGTAAATAAAGGAAAGACTGTCATTTTGTGTTTATTTCGTGCCTTGCCTCGCCACGTGGCGTTTCCCCTCCTGGTGTTCTGGGACGCTGTGGTGCTCGGTGCCTCTTGGAGCTGTTCAGTGTTCACGACCCTGTGGATAGCACGCCGTCTGCCTAGCCTGCCTTGTGTTGGTCGGCGTAACAAATAGTGTCAGGAGCGGGATTTGTGATATTTGATTTGATTCAGACGTGCCGATTTATCATGTCGTCCAAAGATGGCGGCAGCCATGAGGGAGAGGAGGCTATGACTGAGGCAGGCACGAGTGAGGTGAAGCCGAGCCAGATAGACTTGATCACTGCCATGCTGGCCGGTATGAGGGAGGAAAAATGCACAAAGGGCAGAGAGCAGGCAAAAAGAGGGCACACGAGCAGGCGCACCATCTCGTCGAGATGCAGGCAAGGAAGGCAGAGGAACAGTTTCTCCCCAACTTGTTAAAGTGCTACAGAGCAATCTTGCATCTGTGAAGATGGAAACTCAGCAGTACAACGACAAGGCCTGCAACAGCGTGAAGAGTGAACTGATGGAGGAGGTGCAGACTCTGAAAGACGAGCTTCAGGGCCTGAGGGAGGAAGTGAAGGAGGAAAGGCGGCGTCACGAGGTAGTAACGTTGCAAGCAGAGAAGGCAGATGAGGTTCTGGCAACAGATGCCAGAGTGTCAGATTTACTGGGGTCCGTGGCAGGAAACCCCCGAGCCTCGCAGCGTCGTGTCGCAGCCAGTGGTCGCTGCAGAAGGCTGGGGACCCATCGGAAACGCTCCCTTGGGTATAGGTGGCGGCAAACTCGGACCCGGTCAACCCGCCTCGTTGCCTCCCTCACTCCCTTCCTCCCCCACAGGTGTGTTAGTTCACGGCACGCGTTCTCCACCCTGCAGCCCCTCGGCCTCCAGACATTCTGTGAGGCGTAAGCCAGCTGAGTACGACGGGAAGGTGGCCTGGGAGGCATATGTCGCCCAATTTGAAATGCTGGCATCTGCTCAGGGCTGGAGCCAGGAAGAGAAGGCCCTGCAGCTGGTAACAGCGCTAAGGGGCCCCGCGGTGGAAGTGTTGGGGCATCTGCCGGCATCCCAACAGGCCTCTTACACCAGCGTAGCAGAGGCTTTGAAACGCCGTTTCGGGCACCACCACCAGGCCGAGCTATATCGGGCCCACTTGAAGAAGCGGACTCGTGAGCATGGCGAGACACTGTCCCAGCTGGCGCAGGATGTGGAGGCGCTGGTAAGGAGGTTTTGTACCTGCGGCGGCGGAAGAGATGATCGTGGTCCGGGCCCCCGCGATTTCTTTGTTGACGCTTTGCAGGACCAGCAGCTGCAAATCTACGTCAAGCAGGCACACCCTGAGGACCTGCAGGTGGCGCTGGCGAGGGCCTTGGAGTTCGAGGCCTTCCTGAAGGCAACCAGTGGCCTAGGGGCAGCTGCTCAGCCCCGCCGTGACCTCCGGGGCCGGAAGGCTAAAGTGGAGAAGGTAGCATTGAGGAAGGTGAGCCCGAGCACTTTCCAAGGCTTGTGTTGGGGCTGCGGAGAGGTAGGGCACAGACATAGTCGGTGTCGGAGGGAGCGGAGAACACGTCCTCTCAACCGGACGGATTCTGATGCCTTCCAGCAGTGCTGCAAGGACTGTGGCAGGTATGGTCACATTCCGAGTGTATGTCCTAAAGCTAAGGAAGTGGTACAGGCGGAAAACTTGGACAGGCTGGAGAAGGGGGCCGAAACCCAGCCGTCCTCGGTTCCCAGGCCCCGACTTGGGTAAGCTGCCGTCGAACCAGCACGATGCAGGTGGAGGGCTCAGTAGATGGGAAGCCATGCCGCCTGACACTGGACACTGGGGCTGAGAAGACCCTAGTGCGGCCTGATATGTTGGCCAGAGGTAGTTACGGCTGAGCGACTGCACCTTGCCCCCAGGACAGAGTCTAGAATCCGGTGTCGACTGTCAAGAGTGATGCGTGGAGTAGAGGGCCTCGTGGAGCCCATTCAAAACCTGCAGCTGGCTGATGGCGTAGCGGTTGGGCGGAGCCTTGTTGGACCAGGGGAGGGGTTAGTTACAGTGATGGTAGCTAACTTCTCTGATAAGGCCCAGAAGGTGTCAGCTGTGCAAAGTGGGCACTTGTGAGGAAGTGGAGCGTCCAGAAGAGACGTCGGGGAGCGAGGAGTTTGGGTTTGGGGTGGGGCCGTTGCCTGACTTCCTCGAGGACTTGGCGCACCGGCTGTGGCGTTACCATGGGCCAGGAAGCTAGTCCTGGGGCCATGGTGAAAAAGAAGATGACGTTAGCCCCAGTAGCGGCGATGAGGAGGTGGCAGACGCTGACCGAGATGAGGACGAGCATTTGGACGGTGGGGGCGATGCAACAGACGTCAATGGTGACCATGAGCCAGGTCTTGGGACAGGAGATACCCCTCTGGGTGCCACTGCCAATCTACCGCCGCCCACACCTCCTCCAAAAGCGACCCCAGCGAGAGCGAAGAAAGCCGCGCTGGATGAAAAATTTTTGTGTTTTCTGAGAACTGATTTTATTTAAATTTTCTGTATTTTGTTTCATGTTTAGGTATGTCAGAGCAGACGGGTCGTCTGCTTGATAGGGGGGGATAGTGCTACGGCAGTGGGTCTTTGTCTCTGTGCGAAACATGTGTTAACATGAAAAGGATGACCTGGGCATGTGTTAACATGAAGGTACCTGGGCAAACATGACGCAGGTGGCTGTGAGCGGAGGAGCGGAGGAACAAGCCAGGGGGGACGGAGTTTGGTGCTGCATCTGTGAAGACCTCGTGTGTGCCCTGGTGACCTGACAAACGTTGTGTTGCCCTGTTATAAGCTGTATCGTGCAATGTGACATGCTGGTTTCCCCCTGTATTGTGCCTATAGAAAAGTGTACGGGTAAATAACTTCTGTAAATAAAGGAAAGACTGTCATTTTGTGTTTATTTCGTGGCGTTTCCCCTCCTGGTGTTCTGGGACGCTGTGGTGCTCGGTGCCTCTTGGAGCTGTTCAGTGTTCACGACCCTGTGGATAGCACGCCGTCTGCCTAGCCTGCCTTGTGTTGGTGGCAGAGAGACGAGGCGGCCGGCGTAACAATATTATTAATTGATATTATTTAATTGATGTTATAATTTTTACTGTCACTATTATCATAAATATTACCATTATTATTATTGTTTATTGATATTATTATCATTACTATTGTTGTAATATTGTTGTTTTTATTATCATCATCATCATTGTTATTATTATTATTATTATTGTTGTTGTTATTATTATTATTATTATTATTATTATTATTATTATTAGTAGTAGTAGTAGTAGTAGTAGTAGTAGTAGTAGTAGTAGTAGTAGTATTGTTGTTGTTGTTGTTACTATTATTATTCTTATTATCATTATCATTATTATTATTATTGTTATTATTATTATTATTATTAGTGTTATTATTATTATTGTATTATTATTATTATTATCATCATCATTATTGTGTTAGTAAAATTATTATCATAATTCTCAAAACTGGCAATTATTATTATTATTACTAAATAATAATAATAATAAATAATAATAATTATTTATTATTATTATTATTATTATTATTATTTTATTTTTATTATGATTATTATTATTATTTTTATTACTATTATTATAATTATTATTATCATTATCATCGTTGTCATTATCATTATTTTTATTATTATTTTTATTATTATTGTTATCAAAAGTAAGAGTAGTATTGTTGTTGTTATTAGTACTATTACTATTACTATTACTATTAGTATTTCAACTATTAACCCAGTTATTATTGTTGTTATTATTTGTATTATCATGTCATTTGTCTTATTTTTGTTATTTTTATTGATATTATCATCATTATTATCATCATATTTTTATTTAGGTAATTATTATTATTACTGTTGTCATTTCTTTTATGTCATCATCATTATTGTTGTGATTATCATAATTCCTGTTTTGTTACCATTATTGGAGCTGTGCTCATTTTCATTATCATTATCACTATTAATCACATAATAATTTTGTTGTTATTCTTTATCATTATTGTTATCATTAGATTATTATTTGTAGCCCGTAGCAGTATTGGTTTTATTTTCACTGATGTTATTATCATTATAGTCAAAACGATCATCATCATTATTATTGTTGTTGCTATTATCATTGTTATTATAATTATCAATTTTTATTTTTACAAATACAAAACTAATATTAGTAATAATGATAATCATATTAATGATTATTTTTATTATCATTGTTATCATTATTATTATCATCATTATTGTTTTTCTTATCACTATCAATATTTTTGCAATTATCATCATTATCATTATTACTCTTTTCACTATCATCCTCATTATCATTATTACTCTTTTCACTATCATCATTATCATTATCACTACTATTATCATCGTAATTATCATTAGGAGTAGTAACATTGGTATTATCATTTTCTTAATGTTGACCCACACAACACACACACACCACACCCACACACACACACACAGATACACACGCACAAAAACACCAAAACACACAAACACACACACACCCCACACACACACACACACACACATTTCTATCACTCTTATCATAATCATCATAGTCATCGTTATTACTATTACTATTACCATCATCATAATAACAATTTTTATCTTACTCGTGGAAGTATCATAACCATCATACCCTGCAAATTAACTATTAATTAATTATAATGGACCCTGGATTTACTCATTCTGTCTAAAATGTTGATCCGATCCGAGTACAGCTCTAGGATATAAATTGATGATGACAATAATCCAGTGAGATCCATTCATGAATACGATTCTTTTGAAATATGTATGTTTTATTGTCTTAATGCCCAGTTATCATAATCATTACTATCATTATTATTATTGTTAGTAGTAGTAGTACAGTTATTGTCATTATTATTTCTATTGTTATAAATATTATTATTTGTAGTAATCATTTTTGTTTTATTATTATTATTATTGTTATCATTATCAGTAATAGTAGTAGGAGTAGTAGTAGTAGTGATAGTAGTAGTAGTAGTAGCATTTAAACAATTATCATTATTATTATAATTTTCATCATTATTATTGTTATTATTAATCTCATTAATGTTATTATTATCATTATTTTTAGTAGTACCAATAATTGAATCATCATTATTATTATCATGAACATTATTATTATCACTGTTATTATTATCATTACTATTATCATATATAACTATTGTAATTATCATACTGATTATCACTACTATTGTAGCTTTTGTTGTAACTGTTGTTGGCTTTATTGCCTTTGTTATCATAATCCTCTTTATCATTCATATCATTATCATTATTATCACTTTTATCAAATGTTATAATTATATCTATTTTGATCATCAGCATCGATATTATCGTCATCACCATTATTGTTATGATAATTAATAATGTCAATGCTATTATTATTTATATTATCATCCCCACCATTA
>NC_051399.1:49692366-49695648 GCF_015228065.2 Penaeus monodon | reverse complement strand
TATATATATATAATTTTATATAAAAATTTTTATTATTATGTATAATTATATAATTATATATATATTATAATATATTTATATAAAAGAGAGAGAGGAGAGAGATATGCATTATATGTATGTATGTTTTATTATATATATATATATATATATAATATATATATATTATATATAATATTAAAAGCTATATCCATATATGTCTATCCTTCCTCTCTCTCTCTCTTCTCTCACCCCCCCCTTTTCTCTTCTCCCCCTCTCTCTCTCTCTCCTCTCTCTCTCTCTTCTTTTATATATATATATATTATAATATATATATATATTATATATATATATTATATATATATATACATTATATTAATATATATACTTATTTTTTTTAAATTATATTATTATATTATTATTTTAAAAATAAAAAAATATTCTATATATATATATAATATTAATATAAAAAATATTTATTATATATTTAATATATATAATTAAAAAACAAAATATCTGTTTTATATATTTATTATTATATTATATATTTTATATATAAAAAATTATATAAAATATATAATATAAAATGTATACATTACATACATACATACAAACTTTTACACACACAACACACACACACTACAACACACCACCACAACCCACACACAAACACACCACACACACACACAATAATAATAATATAATATATATA
The DNA here is from genome assembly GCF_015228065.2 of Penaeus monodon. Taxonomy (NCBI): domain Eukaryota; kingdom Metazoa; phylum Arthropoda; class Malacostraca; order Decapoda; family Penaeidae; genus Penaeus; species Penaeus monodon. Next base: position 49,694,960 of record NC_051399.1, on the reverse strand, counting down.
TATATATATATATAATATATATAATTATTATAATATTAAAATATATTTTATTATAATTAAAAATATTAAGTATATTATAATATATATATATTTTTATATATAAAAAATTATTATAAATATATATATATATAATATATATTATATATTATATGTGGTTGGGGTTTTATATATATCTATATATATATATATATTTAAAATATTATATTTATTATGTATATATATTATATTTTTATATATTTATTTATATTTTGGAAGAAAAACCTACAATAAAAAACTAGATTTTTAAAAAATAACACTATAGTTTCGAAATCCATCTGGATTACATCCTCAGGTCTGTTCTTCCACAGTATCACAGGAAGGGTTTCCATTCATTTATATTATATATTAATATTATATATAATATATATATTATATATATTATAATATATATATAATAAAAACATATAATAAATATATATATATAATATTATAATAATATGTTATATATATATATAATTATATAATATATAAAAATAGATAGAAAATGATAGATAGATAGATGATATAGATATTATATGAAATATATATATTGTATATATTATAATTTTATATATATATATATATATATATATATTATATTATATATTTTTTTTTTTTTTTTTTTTTTTTTTAAATGTCAAATAAATATATATATATTATATATATATTAATTTTATTATATATATAAAATATATAATATATTTTATATATAACTATTTTTAAATTTTAAAATATATATATTTTAAAAATTATTATTATAATATTTTTATATTTGTGTGTTGTGTGTGGTTTTTTGTGTGTGTGTGTGTGTAGTTGTGTTGTGTGTGTGTGTTGGTGGGTGGGTGTGTTGTGTGTGGGGTGTGGTGTGGTGTGTGTGTGTGTGCAGCGAAGATCATCATATCGAAGGAAGGCCTCTCCCCTTAACGTTGTCTGAAACGGCCGAAGACCAGACACCCGCCGTTCCGGACTCGCTTCAGCTCCCTTGGCCGGGCGTCTATCGGTTTTAGGTGAGCCCCCACTTCTACTTAGGTAAATGTGTTTACAATATGCACGATAGGCTATGTACATTCCCTTCATGGCTGCCTGTATCTCCTCTACCTCAGCCCTCCTAGAGACAGCAGGATGTCTGTAGATAGGTTTTACCACTACATAATATCCCCATTAACAATTTGAACCCTGTCATCATAAGTTCTGTTTTGGCATCTCTATATAACTTTGCCATCACAGCCCCTTCCTTCGTAAAGAGATGCTGGCTAACTCTCAGCTTGACAGTCGCCCTGTATTACGGCCTCGGGAACGCTGACTGGAGAAGGTGGAGGAGAGTAAAACGTCCAACACTCCTACGTATAATGAAACATCGAGTTTCGGGTTGAAATCCCCCCCCTTGTTGTCCATGTTTAATGATTGCGATGCGAAACCCCCCCGGACATGCCATGAGGGGAGCCCAGCCTGTTTCACTAATGCCCACTTGCTATCGTGTGTCAGCTGGTGCTGACTCGGCTGAGCTTAGTCCTTACCCGCAAGGGTGTCCAACCACAGCAGTAGCCTCTAGGCAACCATTGCAACTTCTCGCGCCAGGACGGTCACGAATCGCCGACTCCTCTGATGAGAAGCCGACGCGTTACCACTGTACTAGGCCGGAAGCTATATATCTGATCTCTTGAATGTTCCTTAATATAGCAAGAAATGAGACACATGGATGAAAGAAGTGCTGAAATATGAGATCAGCTGTTCATAGTTTGGAAGTAGTAGCGGAAATTGAGACAGGTAAGGGCAGTGGACGAACCGGCGGCCATGTCCCTAAGTGGTTTCAGACCTCCATTATAAAACAAGGCCTGCTCCCATGACAAAGAAAGATGGTAGAAGCGGCGTTCATCCATTCAACAAACAACTTTAGCACTGTAACAGGGAGCCATGAACTAGCCAAGGTCGTCGCACGCCTAATTACCGACGTGACCTGACCTCTCAGTACATGTATATATACCTCGATGTATCTCTTGTCGTATGCCGGGCCATAAGTGAAAGGCCCGGGCGAAGCCAGAACTTCGCAAATCTCAAACGAACGAATCTTGTCTTATAGCCTCCGGGCTAGTACAGTGGTAACGTGTTGGCTTCTCATCCGAGGGGTCGGCGGTTCGCGCCCCGCCCAGGCAAGAGAAGTTGCAACTGTCGCCTGGAGGTTACTGCTGTGGCTGGGCACCACGGCGGGTAAGGACTAGGTTCAGCCGAGTCAGCACCAGCTGACACACGTGAGCGAGTCGACATAGGCCGGGCTTCCCTTATGGCATAGCCCGGGCGAGGCTAAGCTTCGCGTATTGGACTTATCCTTATCTTGTCTTATATGCTCTGATGAAGTAGCAGATGCGAAAAGGCCTTCGGCACATTCGTGTGTTTTCTTGTACTTCCCATCGTCGTTCTACTTGCACACATACATATTTATATATGTACCACATGTAGTATTTCTTTTTTTTATGTATATTGCCAAAACCATAATCTGATATTTCATTATCCTTTGTACCATCGGGCCCTCCTACATTAAAGGTTAAAGGGCCATATAACATTTAAAGCTAAAATAA
>NC_051399.1:49682366-49684866 GCF_015228065.2 Penaeus monodon | reverse complement strand
GTTGGATAGTTAGGAAGTACCTAGGCAATTGGAATCTCCCTTAGAACTAAATGATACAAAGTATATGAAGTACAACAATAAAGAAAACGTGAAATGGGAAAAACTTGAAGGTACGAAAATGAAATGGTGGAAAAGATTTCCGAAAGAAAAAAATAGAGTGAGAGAGAGAAAAAAGAGAGAGAGAGAGAGAGAGAGAGAGAGAGAGAGCGAGAGAGAGAGAGAGAGAGAAGAGAAAGAGAGAAACAGTAAATACAAAAAAAGAAAATCCCTTGGAAATGTAATGCATCGAAATTAGGCGTTAAAGATTAGAAGGAAGATGAGTAGAGGCAAATTGGGAAAACAAAGTAAAAGATGTAAGAGAGGAGAGAAAGAGATTGGAGAGGGCGAAGGAGGAGGGGGAAGGGAAGGGGTGATAGGGTAGGGGGAAAGGGAGGGGGAAGGGACAACAGGGAATCCGACCCTGAAATTTAATTTTCCTGTCTTGAATCTTTGGAACTTCCTCCGAGGAAAAATAGAGACCCGATAGTGGAAGGGGATAGCATGGGGAGGGAAGAGGATGATGGGATGAGGAGGGAAAAGGGAAAGGGGAAAGGGATGGTTGAGGAGGAGAAGGGCCAGGGTGAGGATGGGAGATGGAGGTGGGAAGAGAGGGGAAAGGGAATGGGATAAGGTAGAGGGGAAAGGGAAGAGAGAGTTATGAGAAGGGAAATATGTGAGGGGGGCAAATAGGAGGGAGGGAAAGATAGTGTAATATGGGTAAGGAGAGGGAAGAGGAAAGGGAAGAGAGGGGAGGGTGAAAGCTGAATGAAAGGTAGAGGAGGAAGGAGGAGGAGGTGGATAAAAGAGTTAGGGGAGCGGGAGAGGTTGCAAGTGGGGATATGGAGTAAAAGAACTCTTACCTTGAAATTAGTTGTAGCTGCTTTAAATTACATATTCAGATATCGGTGGTCAGAACTTGCCTTTATGGCTTGATAACCAATATATGTTTCTTTTCTTTTCAATTTTTGCCTTCGTTTGCTCAAAGCAGATAATACTGTCATATATAGTTCATATCGTTGGGCTGAGTATTTAGAACAGTTGTACCAGGTAGACCCTCCAACAGTTAGCTTGGATGCAAGCGATGTCTCAGTGCCTGTGCCGGACCTACCCATCAGCGAGGAACCTCCTACCCTAACAGAGATTAGGATGGTGATTTCCAAGCTGAAGAGTGGGAAAGCTGCAGGCATATGTGATATCCCTGCTGAACTGCTAAAGGCTGAGGGTGAACCTATGGCTCGGGAACTGCATACAGTCCTGACTGTCATTTGGCAGTCTGGCACCATTCCCCCTGACCTGCTGAGGGGCGTGGTCATCCCTCTCTGAAAAGGGAAAGGGGATCGTTGGGATTGTAGCAACTACCGTGGCATTACACTGCTCAGCATACCAGGCAAGGTTCTCGCCCACATCCTTCTGAAACGGATCCGCAACCACCTACTGAGGCATCAGAGACCGGAGCAGTCTGGATTTACTCCTGGCAAGTCCATAATGGACTGTATACTAGCGCTTCGAGTAATTGTGGAACGCCGTCGAGAGTTTGGTCGTGGGCTGCTTGCAACCTACATCGACCTCAAGAATGCGTTTGAATCGGTGCATCGGGAATCGCTATGTGAGATCCTGAGACTCAGGGGAATTCCAACACAGATTATTGGCCTGATATTAAGCCTTTATACTGGTACTGAAAGTGTGGTGGGGGTCTGTCGAACTTCTCCCCTGTTAAGTCAGGGGTGAGGCAAGGCTGTGTCCTTGCACCAACACTTTTCAACACCTGTATGGACTGGATCATGGGCAGAGCTACTAGCCAAAGTCAGTATGGAGCAACACTAGGCAATATTAAGGTCTCAGACCTTGACTTTGCCGATGATGGTGCTATCCTATCTGAGTCCTTGGAATCACTGGTGGCGGCTCTTGATGCATTTAGCAATGAGGCGAAGCCCTTAGGCCTAGAGGTCTCCTGGACCAAGACCAAGATTCAGGACTTTGGGGGCCTGTTAGGGGAACCCTTTCAGTCGATCCATGCTTGCGGCGAGGAAGTTGAAGTTACAGAGAGTTTTACATACCTCGATAGCGTTGTCCATATCTCTGGGCTGTCAGACCAAGAAGTCAATTGACGGATTGGTCTGGCAACAGGAGTTATGAACTCGATCAACAAGAGCATTTGGAGATGTCAGTACCTATGCAGAAGGACCAAGCTGCCTTGATACTGCCAGTTTTGCTCTATGGAAGTGAAGCCTGGACGCTATCCAGTGTCTTGGAGTCTCGTCATGTTGCCTTTTGTAACAAGTCCCTTTGCCGGATCATGGGGTACAGTTGGCATGACCACGTGTCCAACCGGCGGTTACACCGTGGGAGTGGCATGGGACCTGTTACTTGCATAATCCGGGATCGCCAACTCAGGCTATATGGGCACCTAGCTCGTCTCCCTGTGGACGACCCTGCCCATCAGGTTGTCTCTCTGCGAGAC
>NC_051399.1:49664866-49677366 GCF_015228065.2 Penaeus monodon | reverse complement strand
CTCCAAGACCTAATGCAATATCATATTAAGACATACAGCACTGATCTATTTGATGGTTGTACAGCCAAAGTCACATACATCTTCTTTAGCTAAGAGGTAATTATGACTGAAACTTTTTCTCTTAAAAGCCTAGCGAAATTAAGTCCACTTGGCAATTTGTTACGGGACGGATATACCTGAATATTTTAGAAAATTATATTTTATAAGAAGCATTATGCAGCAATTGATTTAGAATGGGGCCATAAATCCTCAATCTTTTACACCGATGCTATCCCTCTTTTGATCATTAAAATGTTTTTAATGAAATTCATTGAACAATTAAACACATCGTATACATATTATATATATATATATATATATATATAGTATTATTTATATATAATATATATATATATATATATATATATATATATATTAGATATATATATAATTATATATATATAATATATATATATCATATATATATATAGATATATAGATATATATATATATATCTATATATATATTTATATATATATAATATTTTAAAATAATTATATTTATTTAATATACTATATATATATATAAAATATATATATATATTTTATATTCTTTTATAATATATAATATATATATTATATTATATATATATATATATATATATATATATAATATATATATATAATATATTATATAAATATATTTTATATATATATATAATTATAATCTATATATAATATATATATATATATATATATATTATAATATATATATAATATATTTATATATATATATATAATTAATATATATATATATATATATATATAAATATATTATATATATAATATATTATATATATATATATATATATATATATATATATAAAGGCTGCGGTGGCAGAGTGGTTAGAGCATCGAACTCAGGACTGTCACGACGGCAATCTGAGTTCGAGGGTTCGAGACACCGGCCGGCACGTTGTTCCCTTGGGCAAGGAACTTCACCTCGATTGCCTACCTAGAAAACGACATAACGCCTTTAGAAGTCGAGCGTATGTGACGTAGGGGAAGTCACCGCCGTGGCACAAACCGCAGTTGATTAGGAAGGGCATTCAATCAGGCAAGGGTGGCACTGCCATATAACCTCTCAGTAATGAATTGAGAGAGGCCTATTTCCTGCAGTGGAATGAATGGCTGTTAAATATATATATATATATATATATATATATATTATATATATATATTATATATATATATATATATATATATATATATATATATATACATATATATAAATATTTTTTTTTAATGTTACGACTTTTGTTGGCCATATTTCTAAATGTTTTTACCAACGTATTTTTAACTTCTTGTATTTTGATTTTAACTGCACAACCCTTTGCTTGTACTTACAAACTATCATTGTTATTTCTGAAGTGCAAATGAACAGTCTCTGAAAGTTACAATAAAATATTTACATCTATCAAGTGTCGTATATCATTGAATATTATCATCATCATCATCAAGGGGCTAACGCCGACGTGGGCGCATGGCCGCATCCACCCTTCGCTTCCAGCCACGAGGATCCCTCGAGGCGAGTCTCCAGGCAGGCCCACGGTTCATCTCTAATTCCTCGCGATAGGTCTCGTCGAGCTGCCCAAGCCATGATCTCCCACAGGTCTCCTCCACCCAGGGTTGTCTCTCTGGGAGAGACAACCCTGGGCAGGGTTGTCCACAGGGAGACAAGCTAGGTGCCCATATAGCCTGACTTGGTGATCCCGGATTATGCAAGTAACAGGTCCCATGCCAGTCCCACGGTGTAACCGCCGGTTGGACACGTGGTCATGCCAACTGTACCCCATGATTTGTTACAAAAGGCATCAAGGCGAGACTCCAAAACACTGGATGGTGTCCAGGTTTCGCTTCCATAGAGCAAAACTGGCAGTATCAAGGCCTTGAAGACAAGGAGCTTGGTCCTTCTGCATAGGTACCAACATCTCCAAACGCTCTTGTTGATCTGTCGTGGACAGATACGCGATATTCGTAAACAACGCGAGGCAGAGCGGACACACCATCCGGTCGCAACATCAAAAAATAGAACATTACAGGAAGGTGGGAACGAAGTCCAAAAGCTATGGTCAGATGAAAAGATGGTAAACAAGATAAATGACCCATGACGTCAAACTGAGCACATGACTAAACAGAAGCTTCTAGAACCCCGGGAATACGAAAAACTATTGGAGACGATCACTAGATATATCACAATATTCAAGTCGGGTATCAAGAAAATAACACGGAAGGTAGTTTAACAAAAGTTAAAGTGATAAATCAGTGTTGAAAATTGCTGGGCATAGGAAAGTCCTGACGCAGATAGTTTTCAAAATAAGTGAAGAGAAATTATAATTATATTCATGATAACTGCAAAGGGGCGTGACAGGAAGGGGCCCCCAGGGCGCGGGATAAAAACGGGTCGAGACAGACCAACGGAGGAGTAGGAGTTTGGGTTGGTCTTGAAAGTCACCCCTGGTAGCACCTTGCAGCCATGTCATTTTGGTGGCATTTTTTGGGTAAGCCCTATTGAAGCAGTTTAAGTGTTCTTGTTCTAAGGGGGAACATGGTGGACGGGAATGTGCTATGGAAAATGTGTATTAAGGTTATAAGTATTTCTTGATTGATGTATGACTATATAATAAAGGACCAAGAATTGTATTTGACCAAGTTCAGTTTAGAAGTAATAATTATATAATGGAATAATTATAGATTTGATTGTCAAGTTTGAAGAATGATATAATTGAAGACATATAGATTTGAATTCTAAGTGTACTGATATACTGAGTTAGCATAGAGAGTTAAGGAATTTAATGATTTACTTTTACGAGATCTCAGCTCACGGAAGTGTGATTTAAAACAGGGGTTTAATTATTTTTAAATTTTCCCCGTAGAGCGTAAGAATAGTTTGTGTTTTGTATGAAATTTTCATTAAGTATTTCCTAGAATAATTTTGGGCTTGATTAATTGCGGCTTAGCAATATTAATTCAGTATTTTTATTGTTTTGATTAAAAACAAAACTTTTTTATTCCATTTCAAAAATGTACTCATTTACTTTTTACTGGATAATCTTGATTTTTAAATTATTAAATTGGGTGAAAGACTTTAACTTAGTTTTTTAAAATTGCTTGTATAAAAATTTTCCTCTTCCAAAATAAATTCTCCCCAAATTTTCTGTATTTAAATTTTGCTTAAAAATTTTTTTTATGATTTAAAATCTTTGGGTTGGGGAAAAAAGGGAAATTCCCTTTTTATTAACTATTTTACGTCTATTTTAAGCATTGACTTTGGGTTAATTAAAACAGCTTGTTTAAAAATTTTATATTATGTATTTGTATTTTAAACTTTTGGGGGAAAAGTGCCGTTATTTGTTTAAATTTTAAAAGAGGGGATTTTTAAATTTGGGGTAAAATTTATTTTATTAAAATTTTTAATGACCTCAGCTTTTATATTTTTGGGACTTAAAAATTTTTATGTGTTAAACTTTAAAAAATGTTTATTTATTTTAAAAAATTTTTCCCAGTTAAAAAATTATTTGAAATTTTTCTCTAATAAGTTTGAATTTTCCTTTGCATTTTTCTAAACAAATTAAAAACAAGTTGAAAGAGAAAGATCTGTGAGAAAAAATATGACTAGTATAAACTTTTTAAGATTATATCATATATTGGGAGATAATATTTTTTGTTGTGCCAAAAGAGGCAACAACAAAATCGATCCTTTGCCTCCTTTTTGCCAGCCCAATCCGTCTTTTGACTTCTTGTCTGACAACCCAGAGATAGGGCCTACGCCACCAAGGTATGTAAATTTTTTGTAATTTTAACGTCCTCCCGAAAAGCATGGTCGACTGAAGGGGTTTCCCGAAACAGGCCCCAAAGTCCTAATTTTGGTTTTGGGTCCTGACCTCCACCCCCTAAGGGTTTCACCCTCATTGCAAATGCATCAAAGCCGCCCCCAAGTGACTCCAAGGACTCAGATGGGTTTGGCGCATCGTGGGAAAATGTTAAGGTCTGGGGACCTAGATATTGCCTTTGTTGCTCCATACTGACTTTGGCTAGTACTCTGCCCAAAATCCACCCCATACAGGTATTAAAAAGTTTGGTGCAAGACAAAGGCTTGCCTCTCCCTAAATTTAGCGGGGAAAAAGTTCGACAGACCCCCCAAAATTTAAACAGCATTTTTAGTCCCATAAAAAGGGCCTTCCTTTTAAGCCAAAAATCTGTGTTGGAAATTTCCCCAGAGTCTCAGGATCTCACTTAGCGTTTTCCCGATGCACCAAAGGTCAAACGCATTCTTGAGGTCGATTTTGGGTTTTGCAAGCAGCCCACGCCCCAAACTCTCAGGGGGCGTTCCAAAATTATTTCGAAGCACAAAGTATGCGCTCTATCGTTTTCCCAGGAAAAATCCAGACTGCTTTCGGTCTTTTATGTTTTCAGAAAGGTTTTGGTTGCCGGGGGCCCGTTTAGAAAAATTGGGGGCGAGACCCTTGCCTGGAAATGCTGGGGCCGTTTTAATTTGCCAGGGTTTATTGCTAAAAAAAAACCCCCCAACGACCCCCTTTTCCCCTTCCAGGGAGGGATGACCCCGCCCCTCAGCAGGTCGGGGGGAATGGAAAACCAGACTGCCAAAGGGGCAGTCAGGACTTATCCCAGGCCCCGCCCAAAAAGGTTATCACCCTCAGCCTTTAGCAGTTCAGCAGGGATAACTTATCCCTGCGCCCCCCCCACTCTTCATTTTGGGAAATCCCCACCCCTAACCTCTGTTAGGGTAAAAGGGTTCCTCGCTGAGGGGTGGGCCCGGGCCCACAGGCCTAAAGCCCACCCTTTTCCACCAAGCTAACTGTTGGAGGGTCTACCGGGGTAAAACTGTTCAAAACTCACCCAACTTTTCACGAACCCCGACATGATTTTGGGGGATGTTTCCGCCCACCCGCGGATGGGAAATGCAGTCTCTGTGAGGAGGTTTAGAGTTCAGTTTTTTAGGGCTTGATAGGAAGAGCGAAGGTCTTTTAAACCAAAAAAGGGCATTAAACCTCCCTCACCAAAAAAAAAATTTTTTTCCCCTTGGATGACTTTTCCCTTTCCCCCCCTTCTCAGCAGTGTCCTGCCCTCGCACCATGGAACACCAAGACTTGTTTCCCCCTTCAGCCGAGCCTTGGACACGTTTTCATTTCCTCAAATTTTCTCCAGGAGAGGGAATTCTCCCTTTCCCTTATATATATACTAAATTAATATATAATAAAATTTTATATATATTTTTTAATATAATATATATATATTTTAAATTTTATATTATATATATTATTTATAATATATATTATGTATAATATATGTATGTATTTGTATATGTTATGTATATATATTTAATTATATAAATATATATATAAAAAAATATATATATTATATATATATATATTTATATGTATATGAAATAAAATATATTATATATATTTTAATTATATCTATATTTATATTTTACTTTAAAAACCTGTTATTTTTTTTTGGGTGGGGTGTGTGTGTGGGGTTAAAAAAAAGATAAATTTTAAAATTTTAAAAAGCTAAAACAAAAGATAACTTTTTTTAAAGGGCGGTATTTTGGGACGAAAAAAGGGGAGATAAAAAAAAGGGTGTTTTGGGTAGAAGGAGTGGGAAAAAGAGGGAGAGATAGCCAAGAGGAAATTGAAAAAAAGTGCGAGTCCAAGTTGAAAAGCAATGTCCCTAAAAGGCCAAAAAAGGGAAAATTAGGGGAAAAAATTATAAAACACAAAGGGAAGGGGAAAATTTGAAAAAGGCCCGGGAGAACCCCAAAAGGGGAAAAAAGGTTTTAAAGAAGGAAAAAAAGACAAAGACACATAAAAGACCCGGGAAAAGGGGAAAAAGAGATTTTAAAAGAAAACGAAAAGGGATCAATAAGGGAAAGCCCTATTAAAAAGGGGCTTTCCGGGTCGCCGGAAAAGGAGCTCGTGTTTGAAAACCGGGGTTTTTTTTTTGATTCGTGAAGATTTTTTAGGGGGGGGCCCGGGAGGGGGCCCCCAAAGGAGGGGAGGGGGGGGGGGGGGCCTGGAATCCGTGACCCTCAAATTTTTCATGGCCTGCCCCAAAAACCCCACACCCACACATATGTAATATATATATTTAATATATTTTAATAAAATTATAAAATATATATATAAAATATATATATATTTATTTTATTATATATAAAATGGGTTTTTACTGGCAATGATTAAGAGAGGTTCGGGGTTTAATCAGGGGATAAAAGTGCTAAAATTACGAGTGAAAAGTGATTTTTGGGGAAAAAAATAGTGCTACATAAAAAGAGAAATTTGGGGAAAATATATAAGCTTATAATCCAGCCAAATAAAAAATTATAATCCCTCCATAGGGCTCAAAAGCTTAAAAAATTCAATATTGGACCTGAAAAATTTGGTTTCTTTTTAAACAAATGAGATGCCAAAAAATTTCCCAAACTGGGAAAAGGAAATTTCATTCCCCTTTCAAATAAGGTCAATCCTACTGTTCATGAGGGCCCCACGATAGTTTAAAATTTAAATGAAAAAAAAACCACTCCCCCAACAAAACCCGAACCCCAAAATTACAAAAAAATTACAAAAAAAAAAAAAAAAAAAAACAAAATCATTAGAAAAAAACCAAGCTTCCCCGCCCTTCGATAACGGGCCAAATCGCACCGTACCAAAATTTTCCCCCCCGGTAGACTTGCAAAGGGAACACCCAAACCCCCAGTATGTAAGTACTTACATCACAAAAACGGGTTTGGGTTAAAAAAAGGGTTTACCATAAAGCGACAAATATAATCACCACCCGACGAAGATCCACCGGGAAAAACTAGGCCTCACAAAGCTAATTCAAGCGATGGCACCCCCAGGCTAGTGCCAAAACCTGACCCCGCGCCCCCGGGGCCGGGGGCGCCAGGGGAAACCGGTTTTTAGGCTTAGCCCGCTAAAGGAATGCGACCCCCCTCCCAAAAAAAAGCCAGTAAAAAACCCACCTTAAAAACTCCCTCTTCCCCCCAAAACCCCAAAACCCTTTTTTACCCATTCTATCTCCAAAACCCCTCCCCCCCCCACATGACCCACCCCCCGTATTTTAAGCCTACAATTTAGGCAAAATTAAATGAATGGGCTCATTAAAATTTGGAGTGGGGTGTGGGGGCTCATGCAGACGCTGGAAAAACGTATGTGCACGGGGTGGGGGTTTGCGTTGCACAAAATTTGCGCAGTTTGTATGCGTGTGTGTGGGGTGCGTATACGTGTCCTGCGGTGTTTATGTAAGAGAAAGCAAAATCCTAGATATACGTAATTTGTGATATATTTCCCAATGCGGTTTTATGTATATGTATGGGGGTGTATTTGGGGGCAAAGGGGTTTTGTAGTCATGCATATTGTTTTATGGGGGAAATGTTTATATGTGTATGTGTATGAAAAAAAGGTTATGTGGGGTATATATAAAATATGTATATGTGTATGGGGTATATATATGTAAATAGAAGGGTAAAGGGGAGAAAGTGAACCCTGCGTAAATATTTGGTAGAATTTAAATGTGTTTTTATGTATGTATTGTATACTGTTATGTATATTGTTTTCGTGCATATTATATTGTATGCATGAGCTTGCACACGTATGTGCGCATACGCGTGGGCGTCAGTATACGTTTTGCTTTTTTTTTGGTGTTTATATACAGTCATAAGCGATGCCCAGGAGGGATGCGCAGGTGTTTGCTGCATACAGGGGGGTGAGTATGCACGGGGTTTTATGGGGCATTGATGTTTCGCATACGCTATAAAATGGGTACCGATGCCCGTATGGTTTTTCGTATAATGTAAGAGTGTGTATGCATTTCAAATTTCAAGGGAGCATAATTTTAAAGGGGTTAAAGCTTTTCGTTTTGGGATGTGCAAGAAAAAATTAAAATATGCGTGGGATTTGTAGGTGAACAACTGGTCCTTTCACTGGGCGTAAAATGCACATAAAAAAATCAGTTTTTTATTAAAATATAATTTTAAAATACACACTTCCCGAAAGGTTTTTAAGCCCCATTTCTCACGGGGGTTTTACCCCGGTGTATTTAGCGGCCGTGCGTGGCGCCCGAAGACACCTAGACCCAAACCAACCCTGCTGGAAAGGGGGTTATTAGGTTTGGGATCCCCGGCTAAACTCCTTCCCCCTTTCCAAAAAAGATAAAACCCAAGCCCCGTAGTGGGAGGTAAATTTGGGTGTATACCTCTCAATCAAAAACCCTGACTGGGGACAAACAGAAACCAAAAGGGCCCCCATTCCCCGGGGGGGGGAAAAGGGGCCCCCCGGTTCGGGGCGGCGATCAGGACTGTTCCAGAGCAGAGGGGGCTAAAAATCCCCGGGCAAAAACGGCCGCCCCCACGTTGATGAACCTTTGCCCCGTAAAAATATAAGGACAATGAAACTGATTTCCGACTTACTAGCCTTACTTGAGGGAAATTTTTTTTCATCAAATGAGAATTGTAGGACTCCCGTGGGTTAGAAGACAGGCGGGAAAAACAGAAAAAATCTAAATGATGGACTGTGGGTCTATTGGAAAAGGGAAACCCCAGGGGACAAGCAGGAATTTGGGGTGGGGTTTATTTGTTCACAAAAAGTTTAGAAAAGAAAATCGGGGGAATTCTATAATAAGCGAAAAAGTGGCTTCAGTAACAATAACTTAAACAAAAGGTACCTTAAAGATTGTTCCCAAATCTATGCCCAACCTGCAGCCACATGATGAAGAAAAAGAGAGCTTCTATGAAAATGTTTATTTAGCCCGCGAGAGAGTAAAAAACCCCTTTTAAAATAATAAAGGGAGATTTTTTTAAAAGCAAAAAAAGGTAAAAAACAGTATGGGAAAACCCCAAAGGGAATCAAGGAAAAGGTTTTCTTTTGGAAAGAGAGGGGGCAAATGCTATTTTATTTTTTCGGGGGCTCGATCACCCCCCAAATCATAATCATTCTTTTGAAAAAAACTAGAGCGGAATGGCTTTTGGGAAATCGCCATCTGGGCATCCCAAAAGAAATTGACTTCATAATTTTTAAAAAGACGCGATATAGTAAAAGAAAATTTGGGAAATTTTTTAATAAAGGCCCCTGTTGGCAGCGGGCCATGAATGGTCAGAGGCCAAATTAAAATACACCCCAGGAGGGAAAGGAAATAAACTCCTAAAGAAAACCCAGCCAGAAATTTTCTAACCCCTTTAAGACCAGAGCGACCGAATTTTAACCCCTTTAAAATCCAAAAAAAAAATATTCACTTCTCAGGGGACGAAGATTCAACATTGAAATAAATCAACAAACAAATTCAATGAAATAATAAAGGAAATTTTGCACTAGAAAATAGGCGTAAATGTCCAAACAAATCTCCCCAAGTTTTTTCGGGGAAAACCAAAAAGGGTTAGCAAAAACGTAGGGTCTGCAAATTTTCTTCCCAAACAGGGACAAAAAAGAAAATTTGCCGAACTAACAAGATTATAAATAAAAAGAAAAGGGAAGATGTACGGAAAATTTAGTTCAAAATTAAAAAATAAACCAATTTATATCAGGTAAAAGCTGAAAACAGTTAAAAGGGGGCTCGGGAAAAGGGGGGAAATCAATTGTAAAGCCCAAAAAAGAAACCAAATGGGGAAGTAAAATACAATAAGGAAATGAAAATCAAAAAAAAGTGGGGGAAATTTTACAGGGGTCTATAAAAAAACTCAACATGAACAGGCCATGGGAAAAGAAGGAAAAATGCGGTAACTAGAAAAACGTACCTAACATCCAAAAAAAAATAAAAAAGAGCGCTTAAAGGCCTGGAAATGAGGAAAACCGGGGGAAAAATGGAATTAGTAAAAGAAAATTATAATAAGCCCGGAGAAATTTTCAACATTTAAACTACCCAAAACTTTTTAAACAAAAAGCCTTATCAAAAGGGAAAAATCCGAAACCTTAAAAAAGCAACAAATTTTTTTGATACATAAAAAAAAAAGGGACGAAAAGGGTCTAAAGAAAACCCGCCAATACTCCTTTCAACCAAATTTTCAAAATTTTCCCCAAAAAACCCTCAAACTCGCAATCTCTGACTGTCTGGATTCTAAAACCAAAACCCCGAGAACAAAACAGGCTTTTTGGGGGGGGTTAAATTCCCCAACCCAAAAGCCAAAATCCACCGCTCACCCAAAAAAAGGAAAAAATAAACGAAAATAAAAGGAAAACCCCTGTGTATGGCTTCATTTGATTTCGAAAAGGCAAATTCGAAAATCTGTAGAAAAACACCAGCCTACTAAAAAAGCTATCCGAAAAAAAAGGGGGTTTTGAGGAAAGGGATAAATTTTAAATTACTGGGAAATTAAAACAAAGATGGGGCAGCAAAACCCTCAAACTCCACTCCCCAGGGCTTGAGGAAATATTCAAAAAACTGAGTGGAAAGGAAAGGGTATCAAAATAGGAGACGAATTCTAAACAAACTCAGATTTCCCGATGATATTGTTTTTTTTCAGTGAATCTGCCCAAAGAAATGCAGCAATTAAAAAATGATCTAAAAAAGAGAAGTCTGAAATCGGACTTCGGATGAACAAGAAAAAGGGCTAAAATCATGTTTAACGTAGAGTTCATTTGAACAGGGTCAAAAGAAAGGGAAGTACTAGAGGGAGTGGAAAAAAGTATATAACCTGGGGCCAAATCGTACAGACAAACCATTTACGGGAAAAGGAAAATTTTGCGAAAGCATCATTTTAGGCTGGGGCGCCTTTGGCAGACAAGTAGCAAAACTAAAAGGTTCTTTTGCCAATTTTTGTTTTTAAAAGAAAAATCTTTAAACCCAAAGTGTCCTACCCTTTTTTTGACCTAAAGGGTCCCAAAAAAAAGGCTACAACCAAATTACTGGAGGAAACAATAAATGCCCCGAGAGGGATGGAAAGACTGATGCTGGGGAAATTTGCCTAAGAGATAGGGTGAGGGCGACGTGGTCAGGGAACAGACAAAAAAAGAAGATATAACCCTTCGAGCATCAAAAAGAAAAAGTGGGGAAAGGGCAGGTCATAAAACATCGGGACAGGTTTAAAAATGGACAAAGAAAAGTAACAGACTGAGCTATAGATAAAATAAAAGACCCCAAAGGGCCCGACCAAAGACAAATTTGGCCCCGACAAATAACGAAATTTTGGGGGGGCCCAGACTTTGGAAAAAAAAAACCCAAGACAGACAAAGTTGGAAAAAATTGGGAAAAAAGGCCCCACTTCCCGCATGGGCTGACCCAGGGTCCTGCTGCTGCTTCTGAGGGTGAAAATATAATATATATATATATATATTAAAATTTTATATATTAAAATTTTATATATTTTATAAAATATATATATAAAATATATATTATATATTATAAATTAAATTTTAATGATATATATATATATTAAAATATAAAATAAATATTTTATATATAAAATTATATATAATTTTTTTATATATGTAAAATATATATGTTTTATATTATATTATATATATATATATATAGATATTAATATTATTTTATAATAATTTAATTTTATATATATTAAAATTATATAAATAATTTTATAATATATATATATATGTATAATATATTTTTATTATATTATAAAAATAAAAATATATAAAAAAAAATATAAAAAATATAAAATAATATTTAAAAAATTTTATAATTTTTAAAATAAAATATATATATACTATCTATATATCTATATAAAAATTTATATATTATATATATATATAATATATATGTATATTTTAGAAAAAATATTATAATATAATATAAAAATTAAAAAATAAATTTTATTAAAAAAAAAAAAAAATAATTTAAAAAAAAAATTTAAATTTTATTAAAAAAAAAATTTTTTTTAAAGGATTAAAAAGATAATAATATAAAAAAAAAAATAAATTTAAAATAAAAAATTTTTTTCCCCAAAAAAACCCCAAAAAAAATTGGAAAAAATTTTTTCCCCTTTCCCCCCAGGCCCCGGGGGGGGGTAAAATTGGTGATTATGTGATAAAAATAAAATTTTATAACTAATAAATTTTGAAATTTTTATGGGGTTTTTAAATTTTTTTTTTAAAAATGGTGTTTTCAAAAGGGGTGTGGGGAATTTTAGGGAGGGTTTTAAAATTTATCCATATCAATCGGCTTTTGCATTAATTCATTTTCAAAATATATAAAATATAATATAAAAATATATAATATAATAAAATATATATATAAAAATATAAAATATAAAATAAAAATATAAAAAATATAAAATAATATTGCGTGTGTGTGGGGTTGTTGTGTTGTGAAATGAATGTATATTTGGGTATATATGTATACATAGATAGATAGATAAATAGATAGATATGGATTTATATAGATATATAGATAGATATTTATACAAGATATATAAATATATATGCACAAAAACCCTCACACACACAACACACACACCACACACAAATATATATAATATATATATTATAT
>NC_051399.1:49650258-49657758 GCF_015228065.2 Penaeus monodon | reverse complement strand
CCTTTAAGCGCTCTTTTTATTCTTCTGTTGTGATGTTAGGTACGTCTCTAGTTACCGCATTCGCTTCTATCATGGCTGTTCATTTGATTTTGTATAGATCCCTGAAAAAGTCCTCCACTATTCTTATGATTTCATTCTTATTGTATGTTACTTCTCCATCTGGTTTCTTTATTGCATACAATTGATTTCTCCCTATACCGATCTCCTTTACTGTTTTCATGCTAGTACCTGATATCACTGTTTCATTTATTATTTGAGTATTGAATTTCCGTACATCTTCCCTTTTTTTTTTATTTTAGTCTTTGTTAGTTCGGCTAATTCTATCTTGTCCCTGATTGACGATATTTTCATGACCCTTACGTTTTGCATAAGCTCTTTGGTTTCTACCGAGAACTTGCTGGAGATTTGCTTGACGATCTTACCGCCTACTTCTAGTGCAGATTCCTTTATTATGACATTGAACTGTTTGTTGATTTGGTAAATGTTGAGATCTTCGTCGCTGAGAAGTGAATATCGGTTGGATGTTAAGGTTAAATTCTGTCGCTCTGGTCTTCAAGGTAGCTAAATCGGGCTGTGGTTTTCGTATGAGTTTACTCCTTTCCCTCCTGAGGGGGTATTTTAATTTGGCCTCTGACCATTCTATGGTCGCTCCCAAAACATTGACTTTTTTAATAACTTCCAATTTCTTTACTATATCGCGTCTATTTGAAATTATAAGGTCATTTCTGATGTCACATGGCGACTTCCATGCCCCACTTCCGCTCTAGTCTTTTTCGAAGAATGTATTCATGATTGTGAGTGATCGAGCCTCCGCAAAATCAACTAGCATTTGTCCCCTCTCATTCCTAGTACCTATTCCGTGATTCCTATTACGGTTTCTCCTACTGTCTTTTACCTATTTTTGCATTAAAATCCCCCATTATTATTGTGAAAGGGGTTTACTCTCTCGCTGGCTAAATGAACATCTTCTAGAAGCTCTCTATTTCTTCATCACTGTGGCTGCAGGTTGGAGCATAGACTTGGAACTATCTTTAAATTGTACCTATTTTTAGTTTTATTGTTACTGAAGTCAATTTTTCGCTTATACAATAGAATTCCACGATATACTTTTCTAAACTTTTGTGAACAAAGAAGCCCCCCCCTAATTCTGCTTGCTGCCCGGGGGTTTACCTCTCCAATAGAGCACATGTCCATCATTTAGTATCTTCTGTTCTTCGCCTAGTCTTCTAACCTCACAGAGTCCTACAATATCTCATTTGATGAAAGAAAGTTCCTCAAGTAATGCTAGTAAGTCGGATTCAGTTTTCATTGTCCTTATATTATACGTGCAAAGGTTCATCAACGTGGGGCGGCCTGGTGTTGACCGGGGATTCTTAGCACCCTTGCTCTGGAACAGTCCTGATCACCGCCGTAACCCGGGGCTCCTTCGCCTCTGGGGCATGAGGGCCGTTGCTTTGTTTATGTAGTCATGGGTTTTGAATGAGAAGTATACAGCCAAGTTACCTCCCACCTACTGGCTTAGGTGTATCTTGGTGGGAGGGGGAATAGTTTTAGCCGGATGCCACTGATAGCCCCTCCAGCAGGTTGGCTTGTCTAGCGTGTACTTATCTGTCGCCACGCACGGCCTGCTCACTACACCAGGGTATACTCCCCTGAGCATGGGCTTAACCTCAAAGTGTGTATATGTGATTAAAATTTTTTATACACTGATTTATTTATGTGCATGTACGCCCAGTGCAGACACAGTTGTTCACCTACAAATGCCACGCATATGTTAATTTTCTTGCACATGCACACGCAAGCATACACCTTTACATATGCTTATGACTGTATATACACACACAAAAATAGCAATACGTATGCTGACGCACACGCGTATGCGCACATACGTTTGCACATGCTCATGCATACACACATATATATATGCACGCATACAATATACATATACACGTATATGTATACACATATATACGCATGTATACACTTACTCACTTACCCTATCTATTTACATATATATACACATACACATATACATATTCATATATACACACATACATATACATACACATACACATATACACATACTCATATACACATATGCATGCACTACACACACTCGCACACATACACACATACATATACATACACACGCATATGAATATATACCACAAATATACGTATATCATGTATATATTGCTTTCTCTTACATATACACCGCATGGACACGTATAAAGCACACACACACGCATACATCTTCGCATTTTGTGCAACGCACCCACATCGTGCACATACGTTGCACAGCGTCTGCATGGCGCACACACACTCCATTATAATGAGCCCATTCATTATAAGTGCATAAATTGTAGGCTTAAAGTACGGAGGTGGGGCATGGTGGGAGGGGAGGATTTAGGATGATAGAATGGGTAAGGATGGGGTTTTTGGGGGTTGAGGGAGTTAGAAGGGGGGTTTTGTATCTGGCTGTTTTCGGAGGGGGGTGTCGCATTCCTTAGCGGTTTTCTAAGCCCACCACCCGGTTACCCTCGGCCTCGGGTCGCGGGGTCAGCGTCTGGCAAATAGCCTGAGATGCCATCGCTTGAATTACGCTTTGTGAGTGCCTAGTTTATCTGGTGGATCTTCTGTCGGGTGGCTGATTAAATTTGTTCGCTTTATGGTAACCATTTTGTAACCTACCTGTTTTTTGTGATGTACTGTACTACATACTGGCGGGTTTTGGCTGTTCCTTAGCAAATCTACCTGAGGGGAAATTGTGGTACGTGCGATTTGGCTGTTACTCGACGACCGGTGAAGCTTGTTATTTTCTAATGATTTCGTTTTTTTTTTTTTTTTTTTTCGTAATTTTTTCGTAATTTGGGATTCTGTTCTGTTGGGGGAGTGGTTTTTTCTTCATTAATTCTATCTATCGTGGCACTCTCGATGAACAGTAGGATATGACCTTATTAGCACGGTAATGAAGTCTACCTTTCCTAGTTTGCACTTTCTGGCATCTCTATTATTTAAAACGACCCCGTTGCATGGTCCAATATTGAATTTTATAAGCTTGTGAGACATATGGATGCATTATAATTTCTATTTTGGCTGGATTATAAGCCTATATATTCACAAATTTCTCTCTTATGTAGCACTATCACAGATCACTTTTCACTCGTAATTTTAGCACATTATCACTGATCTACCCACACCTCTCCCTTTCTCATTGCCAGATACATCCCATATATATATATATATATATTAAAATATATAATTTATATTATATATTATATATATATATATATATATAAAATATATATCATATATATATTTTATTTTATATATATATTTTATTATATATATATATATATATATATATATATATATATACATATGTGTGTGTGTGTGTGTGTGTGCACGGCCATGAAATAGAGCAGGTCACGTGATTCCAGGCACCCCCTCCCCCTCCTTGGGCGCCCTCGGCCTCATAACTTCTCATCGACTCATAAAACCGTCGGTTTTCAGCACGAGCTCTCTCCGGCGACAGGATGCCTTCTCGTTAATAGACTTCTCCTTATTGACTCCCTCTCGTCTTCTTCTTAATATCTCTTTTTCTCTTTCTTGCTTTTTGATCTTTTATGTGTCTTTTGTCTTCTTTTCCTTCTCTAACCTCTTTCCTTCGTGTTCTCCGCCTTTTCTCTATTTCCTCTTCCCTTCGTGTTCTATACTTTTTCTCTATTTTCTTTTCCCTTGGCCTTTCATGTATCATCTGCTTTTCAACTTGGACTCGCACTTTTTCAATTTCCTCTTGCTATCTCTCCCTCTTTCGACTCCTTTCTCACGAAAGCACTTTTTGTTATCTCCCTTTTCGTCCCTACATACTCGACTTTAAATACTTTATCTTTTGTTTTAGCTTTTTATTTAATATCAATCTTGTTTTACACACACACACACACACACGCATAATACATGTATATATGTATATATATATATATATATATACATATATATATATATATATATATATATAAATTATATATAATATATATATATATATTTTATTATATATATATTTTATTATATATATTATAATATATGTGTGTGTGTGTTGTGTATATTATATATATATATTATATATAATTTCATATGCATATATATATATATAATTATCCTTTTTATTAATATATATATATATATACATACATATATATATATATGTATGTATATATATAAGGGCAAGGCAGAATTCCATCTCCATGGAGACATTAGAGGCCACTGAAGCGTGTCACAAGGCTCGGCTGAATGGGAATCAAGTCTTGTGTCGTTCCATGGTGCGTAGGGCACGGACACTGCTGAGAAGGGGAAGGAAAAAGCTCATCAGGAAACTTGCTGAGGGGGTTGAATGCCATTTCTTGGTAAATGACCCTTTGCTCTGCCTATCAAGCCCTGAGAAAACTGAAATCTAAGCCCTCCTCACAGATGACTGCAGTCCGATCAGCGGATGGACGGATCATCTCAGATCATGTCGGGTTCGTGAACGTTGGCTGAGAAATTTTGAAAAGTTTTTAACCAGGTGGGACCCCCCAACAGTTAGCTTGGATGCAAGCGATGTCTCAGTGCCTGTGCCGGACCTACCCATCAGCGGGGAACCTCCTACCCTAAGAGAGGTTAGGATGGTGATTTCCAAGCTGAAGAGGGGAAGCTGCAGGCATATGTGATATCCCTGCTGAACTGCTAAAGGCTGAGGGGAACCTATGGCTGGGGGCCTGCAACAGTCCTGACTGCCATCTGGCACTCTGGTACCATTCCCCTGACCTGTGAGGGCGTGGTCACCCTCTCGGGAAAGGGGGAAAGGGGATCGTTGGGTTTTTTAGAAACTACCATGGCATTACACGGCTCACATACCAGGCAAGGATCTCGCCCACATTCTTCTGAAAAGGACCTGCAACCCCTACTGAGGCATCAGAGACCGAAGCAGTCTGGATTACTCCTGGCAAATCCACGATAGAGCGCATACTAGTGGGTTCGATAATTGTGGGAAAGCCGTCGTGACTTTGTCGTGGGCGCTTGCAACCTACATCGACCTCAAGAATGCGTTTTACTCGGTGCACGGGAATCGCTATGTGAGATCCTGAGACTCTGGGAATTCCAACACAGATATTGCCTAATAGGAAGCCTTATACTGGGACTGAAAGTGCTGTAAATTTTGGGTGGGGTCTGTCGACTTTTTTCCCTGCTAATTCAGGGGTGAGGCAACTTTGTCCTTGCACCAACACTTTTGAATACCTGTATGGACTGGATAATGGGGAGACTACTAGCCCCAAAATCAGTATGGAGCAACACTAGGCAATATCTAGGTCTCAGACCTTAACATTTCCCCCACGATGCTGCCATCCTATCGAGTTCTTGGAGTCACTTGTGGCGGCTCTTGATGCATTAGCAATGAGGTGAAGCCTTAGGCTGGAGGTTTATGGACCAAAACCAAGATTTAGGACTTTGGGGGGCCCGTTACGGGAACCCGTTCAGTCGATCCATGCTTGCGGCGAGGACGTTGAAGTTACAGAAAGTTTACATACCTGGTGGCGTAGTCCATATCTCTGGGTTGTCAGACCAAAAAGTCAATAAAAACGGATTGGTCTGGCAAAAAGGAGGCATGGGCTCGATCAACAGAGCGTTTGGAGATGTTGGTACCTATGCAGAAGGACCAAGCTGTGTCTTCAGGCCTTGATACTGCCAGTTTTGCTCTATGGAAGCGAAACCTGGACACCATCCAGTGTTTTGGAGTCTCGCCTTGATGCCTTTCGTAACAAATCATGGGTACAGTTGGCATGACCACGTGTCCAACCACGGTTATACCGTGGGACTGAAATGGGACCTGTTACTTGCATAATCCGGGATCCCCAAAGTCAGGCTATATGGGCACCTAGTTTGTCTCTCTGGGGACGACCCTGCCAGGGTTGTCCTCTCTGGAAAACCCTGGGTGGAGGAGACCTGTGGGACGCCCCAGGAGATCTTTGGCTTGGGCACTCGACAGACCTGTCGCGAGGAATTAGAGATGACCCGTGGCCTGCCTGGAGACTCGCCTCGAGGGACCCTCGTGGCTGGAACGAAGGGGGGAAAGCGGCCATGCGCCCACGTCGGCGTTAGCCCGTTTGAGATGATGATGAAAATATTCAATGATATACGACACTTGATAGATGTAAATTTTTTCATTGTAATTTTCAGAGACTGTTTCATTTGCACTTCAGAAATAACAATGAT
Organism: Penaeus monodon; assembly: GCF_015228065.2. NCBI lineage: Eukaryota > Metazoa > Arthropoda > Malacostraca > Decapoda > Penaeidae > Penaeus > Penaeus monodon. Next base: position 49,651,509 of record NC_051399.1, on the reverse strand, counting down.
AGTTTGTAAGTACAAGCAAAGGGGTTTTGCAGTTTAAAAAAACAAAATACAAGAAGTTAAAAATACGTTGGTAAAAACATTTAGAAATAGGCCAACAAAAGTCGTAAAAATTAAAAAAAATTATTTATATACATGTATATATATATTTTTATTATATATATTATAAAATATATATATATATTATATATATATATATATATATATATATATAACAGCCCTTTATTCCACTGCAGGAAATAGGCCTCTCCAATTCATTTCTGAGAGGTTATATGGCATGGCCACCCTTGCCTGATTGAATGCCCTTCCTAATCAAATGCGGTTGTGCCACGGCGGTGACTTCCCCTACGTCACATACGCTCGACTTCTCAAGGCGTTATGTCGTTTTTCTAGGTAGGCAATCGAGGTGAAGTTCCTTGCCCAGGAACAACGTGCCGGCCGGGGTCTCGAACCCTCGACTCAGATTGCCGTCGTGACAGTCCTGAGTTCGATGCTCTAACCACTCTGCCACGCAGCCTTTATATTATATATATATATATATATATATTATATATATATATATATATATATATATATCATATTATATTTATATATATATATATATATATATATAATAATATATATATATTATACATATAATATATATATATAATATAATATGATATTCTATATAATTATATATATAATATATTAAAATATATATATATATATATATATATAGCCTCGGTGGCAGAGTGGTTAGAGCATCGAATCAGGACTGTCACGACGGCAATCTGAGTTCGAGGGTTCGAGACACCGGCCGGCACGTTGTTCCCCTTTGGGAAGGAACTTCACCTCGATTGCCTACCTAGAAAACGACATAACGCCTTGAGAATCGAGCGTATGTGACGTAGGGGAAATCACCGCCGTGCACAAACCGCAGTTGATTAGAAGGGCATTCAATCAGCAAAGGGGGGCACTGCCATATAACCTCTCAGTAATGAATTGAGAGAGGCCTATTTCCCGCAGTGGAATGAATGGCTTTAAATATATATATATATATAATATATAATTATATATATATATATATATAATATATATATTATATATAATGTATTAAATTTTTTTTAATGTTAGACTTTTGTTGCCATATTTCAAATGTTTTTTTCCCAACGTTTTTTATTTTGTTTTTTATTTTAAATGCACACCCTTTGCTTGTACTTACAAACTATCATTTTTATTCTGAAGTGCAATGAACCCTCAAAATTTACAAAG
>NC_051399.1:49633515-49646015 GCF_015228065.2 Penaeus monodon | reverse complement strand
TTTCTTCCTTCATTCATTACATCTTCCTCTTGTCTTCTCTTTTTTGTTATTACATTTTTGCTGTCTTTGCCCTCTGCCATTCCTTCCCTCTCATCGAGTTTCGCTCTCCCCCCCTCTCCCTCTCTGAAGCATCTTCTGGAGCAATCCTTTTCATTTGATTTTCTTCTCTTCTTATATCTCTTTTCTCGGTTTCTCATCCCCTGTCTCTCTTCTCTCCTGTCTCTCTCTATTTCCTTTTAACTTTCTCATCACCCCCATCCTCACCTCACTTTTCCTTTCCTTTCATCTTCTCATTTTCTCTAATCTCCCTCCCTCTCCCTCTCTTTATCCTGTCGCCCAACGATGCAATGTTCTCTACCTAAAGTATTATTGAGAGGACAAATAACATATTAGCAGCACACACAGGACGGTACACAGGCTTTGCTGTGTTTATGCAGCATGTCCTTGTTGTGCCTCCGTCGTCCTCGCCTGTTCTGTGCTTTACTTTGTCGTCTTTTATTTTATTTTGCTCAATTTGCGATAGATTCATGCAATCCTCCTTATTCACTCGTACATCTACACACACACACAAACACACAAACACACACACACAAACACAATATATATATATATATATATATATATAATATATATATATATATATATATATATGTGTGTGTGTGTGTGTGTGTGTGTGTGTGTGTGTGTGTGTGTGTATGTATGTATATATATGTAGGTATGTAATATATATATACTGTTACGCCGACCGCCTCGTCTCTCTGCCACCAACACAAGGCAGGCTAGGCAGACGGCGTGCTATCCACAGGGTCGTGAACACTGAACAGTTCCAAGAGGCACCTAGCACCACAGCGTCCACAACACCACGAGGGGAAATGCCAAGTGGCGAGGCAGGGCACGAAGTAAACACAAAATGACAGTCTTTCCTTTATTTACACAAGTTATTTACACTTTTCTATAGGCACAATACAGGGGGGAAACCAGCATGTCACACTGCACAATACAGCTTATAACAGGGCAGCACAAAGTTTATTAGGTCACAAGGGCACACACGAGGTCTTCACAGGAGCAGCACCCAACCGCATCTCTTCGCTTGTTCCTCCGCTCACAGCCAGCTGCGTCATGTTTGCCCAGGTCCCTTCATGTTAACACATGCCCAGGTCATCCTTTTCATGTTAACACATATTTCGCACAGAGACAAAGACCCACTGGCATAGCACTATCCCCCCCTATCAACCAGACGACCCGTCTGTTCTGACATACCTAAACATGAAACAAAATACAGAAAATTTACATAAAATTAGTCCTCAGGAACTAACAAAATTCTTTCAAACAAAAGTAACCGTAATTGTAAATCAGTTCTCATAAACACAAAAATCTTTCATCCAGCGCGGCTTTCTTCACCTCTCGCTGGGGTCGCTCTGGGGAGGTGTGGGCGGCGGTAATTGGCAGTGGCACCCAGGGGGGTATCTTCTGCCCCCAAGACCTGGCTCATGGCCCACCACTGACGTCTGTTGCATCGCCCTCACCGTCCAATGCTCGTCCTCATCTCGGTCAGCGTCTGCCACGTCCTCATCGCCGCTACTGGGGCTAACGTCATCTTCTTTTTCACCATGGCCCCAGGAGTAGCTTCCTGGCCCATGGTAACGCCAAGTCCTCCAGGAAGTCAGGCAACGGCCCCACACCAACCAACTCCTCGCTCCCCGACGACTCTTCTGGACGCTCCACTTCCTCAAAATTTGCCCAGCTTTGCACCAGCTGGCACCTTCAGGTCCTTATCAGAGAAGTTAGCTACCAACACTGTAACAAACCCCCCCTCCCCTGGTCCAACGAGGCTCTCCCCACTGCTAGGGCCTCAGCCAGCTGCGGGTTTTTGAATAGGCCCACGAGGCCCTCTACTCCACGCATCACTCTTGACAGTCGACACCGGATTCTAGACTCTGTCCTGGGGGCAAGGTGCAGTCGCTCAGCGTAACAAACCTCTGCACAGCCAACCTCGGGAAGCAAGGGCACATCTTCACCGTGCCCCTCACCAGCTTCCGTCCATGGTCGACGCAGCCCTTTTACCCCTGCGTCAGGTAGTCAAGGCCCACAAACAGTGCTCGTCCAGATCGGCCACATACACCGGCAGCCGCTGCACCGCGCTCCCCCACGCCAATACGAGCCCCCCATTGGCCCCTTGAGCTGCACACAATGCCCCGTGACACCACACAGTCTGTGGTGCGTCTGGAAGTTGCATAGTGGCCAACATTCAGGCCGCACTAGGGTCTTCTCACCCCAGCGTCCACTGTCAGGGGGCATGGCTTCCCATCTACTGAGCCTTCCACCCGCATCGTGCTGGTTCGACGGAAAGCTTACCCAAGTCGGGGCCTGGGAACCGAGGACGGCTGGGTTTCGGCCCCTTCTCCAGCCTGTCCGATTTTTCCCCTCCTGTAACCACTTCCTTAGCCTTAGGACATGCACTCAGATGGTAAACCATACCTGCCACAGTCCTTGCAGCACTGCTGGAAGGCATCAGAATCCGTTCGGTTGAGAGGACGTGTTCTCCCCCTCCCCCCGACACCGACTATGTCCTGTGCCCTACCTCACCGCAGCCCCAACACAAGCCCTTTGGGAAAATGCTCGGGGTCACCTTCCTCAATGCACCTTCTCCACTTTAGCCTTCCGGCCCCGAGGGCCTGGCGGGCTGAGCAGCTGCCCTAGGCCACTGGTTGCCTTCAGGAAGGCCCTCGAACTCCAAGGCCCTCGCCAGCGCCACCGCAGGTCCTCAGGGTGTGCTTGCTTGACGTAGATTTGCAGCTGCTGGTCCTGCAAAGCGTCAACAAGAAATCGCAGGCCAGGACCACGATTATCTCTTCCGCAGCCGCAGGGTACGACCTCCTTACCAGCGCCTCCACATCCTATGCCAGCTGGGACAGTGTCTCGCCATGCTCACGAGTCCGCTTCTTCAAGTGGGCCCGATATACCTCGGCCTGGTGGTGGTGCCCGAAATGACGTTTCAAAGCCTCCGCCACGCTGGTGTAAGAGGGATGTTTGGGATGCCGGCAGATGCCCCAACACTTCCACCGCGGGGCCCCTTAGCGCTGTTACCAGCTGCAGGGCCTTCTCTTCCTGGCTCCAGCCCTAGGCAGATGCCAGCATTTCAAATTGGGCGACATAGGCCTCCCAGGCCACCTTCCCGTCGTACTCAGCTGGCTTACGCTTCACAGAATGTCTGGAGGGCCCAGGGGGTGCAGGGTGGAGAACGCGTGCCGTGAACTAACACACCTGTGGGGGAGGAAGGGGGTGAGGGAGGCAACGAGGCGGGTTGACCGGGTCCGAGTTTGCCGCCACCTATACCCAAGGGAGCAGTTCCCCAGCCTTCTGCAGCGACCACTGGCTGCGACACGATGCTGCGAGGCTCGGGGGATTCCTGCCACGGACCCCAGGCAGACCCCAGTAAATCTGACACTCTGGCATCTGTTGCCAGAGCCTTGTCTGCCTTCTCTGCTTGCAGCGTTAATACCTCGTGACGCCGCCTTTCCGCCTTCACTTCCTCCCTCAGGCCCTGAACCTCGCCCTTCAGTCTGCACCTCCTCCATCAGTTCACTCTTTACGCTGTTGCTGGCCTTGTCGGTGTACTGCTGAGTTTCCATCTTCACAGATGCAAGATTGCTCTGTAGCACCTCAACAAGTTGGCAGAACTGTTCCTCTGCCTTCCTTGCCTGCATCTCGACGAGATGGTGCGCCTGCTTGTGTGCCCTCTGTGCCTGCTCTTCTGCCCTTTGTGCCATTTCCTCCCTCATACCGGCCAGCATGGCAGTGATCAGGTCCATCTGGCTCGGCTTTCACCTCACTCGTGCCTGCCTCAGTCATGCCCCCTCTCCCCCATGGCTGCCCCCCATCTTTGGACGAAATGATAAATCGGGGCGTCTCACTGGGTCAAATATCACAAATCCCACTCCTGACACCATTTGTTACGCCAACCGCCTCGTCTCTCTGCCCCCAACGCAAGGCAGGCTTAGGCAGACGGCGTGCTATCCACAGGTCGTGAACACTGAACAGTTTCCAAAGGCACCGAGCACCACAGCGTCCAGAACAAACCCCGAGGGGAAACGCCAAAGTGGCGACGCAGGGCACGAAATAAAAACAAAATGACAGTCTTATCTTTATTTACACAAGTATTTACCCGTACACTTTTCTATAGGCACAATACAGGGGGGAAAACCCGCATGTCACACTGCACGATACGCTTATAACAGGGCAAAACAAAGTTTATCAGGTCACAAGCGCACACACAGGGCTTCACAGGAGCAGCACCCAACCGCGTCTCTTCGCTTGTTCCTCCGCTCCTCCGCTCCAGCCGCTGCGTCCTGTTTGGGCCCCGGTCCCCTTTATGTTAAACACATGCCCAGGTCATCCTTTTCATGTTAACACATTTTCGCAACAGAGACAAAAACCCCCCTGGTGTAGCAATACATATAATATATATACATATATATATATATATATATATATATATATATATATATATATATATTTTTTATATATATATATACATTTTATATTTTATATATATATATATAAATAGATAGATAGATAGATAGATAGATAGATAATAAATAAATATATATATATAATAATATATATATATATATATATATATATATATATAATATATATATGTGTTGTGTGTGTGTGTGTTGGTGTGTGTGGTGTGTGGTGTGTGTGTGTGTGTGTGTGTGTGTGTGTGTGTGTGTGTGGTGTGTGTGTGTGTGTGTGTGTGTGTATATATATGTATATATATATGTATATATATATATATATATATATATATATATATATTTTATATATACATATATTAAAACAATTAAAACACACACAAAACACCACACACCCCACACACACACACACCACCCCATACACACACACACACACCACCACACACACACACACACACCCCACACACACACCCCACACACATAATATATATATATATTATTATATATATATATATATATATATATATATATATAATATATTTTATATATATATATATAATATATATGTACTATGTTTTAAAAATATAATAATTTTATTTTAATATAATATATTATTATATATATAAGTTAATATTATATGTATTGTACCCATGGGTCTTTGTCCCCTGTGCGAAATGTGTTAACGAAAAGGATGACCTGGGGATGTGTTAACATGAAGGGACCTGGCAAAAAATGACGCGCTGGCTGTGGCGGGGGAGCGGGGAAAAAAAGCGAAAAGACCGGTTGGGTGCTGCTCCTTGAACCCCGTGGTGTGGCTTTTGACCTGATAAAATTTTGTTTGCCCTGTTATAAGCTGTATCGGGAGTGTGACTGCTGGTTTCCCCCCTGTATTTTGCCTAAAAAAAGTGTCGGGTAAAAAACTTGTGTAAATAAGAAAAGACTGTCTTTTGTGTTTATTCGTGCCCTGCGTCCCCATTTGGCGTTTCCCCTCGGGGTGTTCTGGACGCGTGGTGCTCGGTGCCTTTTGGGGAACTGTTCTGTTCACGACCCTGTGGATAGCACGCCGTCTGCCTAGCCTCCCTTTTGCGTTGGGGGCAGAGAGCGAGGCTTTTGGCGTAAAAATGGTTCGGAGGGGGTTTTTGTGATATTTGTCAGTGAGACCGCCGATTTATCATTTCGCCCCAAAGATGGGGGCCCTGAGGGAAGGGCTATATGAGGCGGCACAGTGGGTAAAGCCGAGCCAATGGCCCAAACCTCCCATCGGGCCGGTATGAGGGAGGAAATGGCACAAAGGGCAGAAAGCAGGCACAGAGGGCACACAACAGCCACCATCTCGTGGTCAGGCGGAAAGGCAGGGGGAACATTTTTCTGCCAACTTTTGAGGTGCTACAAGAAATTTTTGCACTGTGAAGATGGAAACTCGCAGACACCGAAAAGGGCCCAAAACAGCGTAAAGATGAACTGATGGGGGAGGTGCAGACTAAAGGGCGGGGTTTCGGGCCTAGGGAGGAATGAAGGGGGAAAGGGGGCGTCACGATATTAACGCTGCAAGCAAAAAGGCGACAAGGCTCTGGAAACAGATCCAAGTGTCAATTTACTGGGTCTCCTGGGGTCCGGGGAGGACCCCCCGACCTCGCAGATCGTGTCGCGCCATGGTCGCTGCAAAAGGGCTGGGGAACTGCTCCCTTGGGTATAGGTGGCGGAAAAACTCGGACCCGGTCAACCCCCTCGTTCCTCCCCCCCCCCTTCCTCCCCCACAGGTGTTTTTGTTCAGGGCACCGTTCCCCCACCCTGCAGCCCCTCGGCCTCCAGACTTCTGTAAAGCGAACCCCAGCTGAGTACGAGGGGAAGGGGGCCTGGGAGCCTATGTCCCCCAAATTTGAAATGCTGGCTCTCCCTGGGGGCTGGAGCGGAAGGAAGGCCTGAGCTGGTAACACGCTAAGGGGCCCCGCGGGGGAAGTGTTGGGGCATCTGCCGGCATCCCAACAGCCTTTTTACCCAGCTGGCGGAGGCTTTGAAACGCATTTGGGGCCCCACCACCAGGCGGGTATATCGGGCCCCTTGAAGAAGCGGACCGTGAGATGGCGAACACGTCCCACTGGCTAGGATGTGGAGGCGCTGGTAAGGAGGTCTACCCTGCGGCTGCGGAAGAGATAATCGTGGTCCGGGCCTGCGTTTCTTGTTGACGCTTTGCGGACCACAGCTGAAAATCTACGTCAAGCAAGAACCCCCTGAGGCCCTCAGGTGGCGCTGGCGGGGGCCTTGAGTTCGAGGCCTTCCTGAAGGCAACCAGTGGCCTGGGGCACTCTCGCCCCCCGGACCTCCGGGCCGGGAAGGCAAAAGTGGAGAAGGTACATTGAGGAAGGTGAGCCCGAGCATTTTCCAAAGGCTTTGTTGGGCTGCGGGAGGTGGGCACGACATAGTCGGTTCGGGGGGAGGGGAAAACACGTCCTCTAAACCGAAGGGATTCTGATCCCTTCCAGCAGTGCTGCAAGGACTGTGGAAAGGTTGGTCCCATCTGAGTGCATGCCTAGGCTAAGGAAGTGGTACAGGGGGAAAACCGGACAGGCTTGGAGAAAGGGGCCAACCCACCGCCCCTGGGGTTCCCACCCCACTTGGGTAAGCTCCGTCGAACCCCGTGCGGGGGGAAAGGCTAGTAGATGGAACCATCCGCCTGCAGTGGGGCGCTGGGGGTGAAAAGACCCTAGTGCGGGCCCGATATGTTGGCCATATGCAACTTTCCCGACGCACCACAGACTGTGTGGGTGTCACGGGGCTTGTTGCACTCAAGGGGGCCCAAAGGGGGCTCGTATTGGGGTGGCAGCGGTGCAGCGCTGCCGGGTATGTGGCCGATCTGGGCGAGCACGTTTGTGGGCCCTTTACACCTGACGCAGATAAGGCGTGGCGTCGCCATGGACGGAAGCGGTGAGGGGGCACGGTGAAGTGTGCCCTTGCTTCCAGAGGTTGCTGTGCAGAGGGATTACGGCTGGCGCTGCACCTTGCCCCCAGGGAGTCTAGAAACCGGTGTCGATGCAAGAGTGATGCGTGGAGTAGAGGGCCTCTGGAGCCTATTCAAAACCCGCAGCTGGGTATGGGGAGCAGTTGGGCAAGCCCCGTTGGGCCAGGGAGGGGTTTGTTACGTGTTGGTAGCTAATTCTCTGATAAGGACCTAAGGTGCCACTGGTCAAAACTGGGACTTGTAGGAAATGGAGCTCCAGAAAAGTGTCGGGAGCGGGAGTTTGTTGGGTGGGGCCCTTGCCTGACTTCCCGGGGGCTTGGGTTACCATGGGCCAGGAAGCTACTCCTGGGGGCCCGGTGAAAAAAAAATGATTAGCCCCCGTAGCGGCGATGAGGGCGTGGCAGACGTGACCGAATGAGGACGGCATTTGGGCGGGGAGGGGGATCAACAGACGTCAGTGGTGACCATGAGCCAGGTCTTGGGAGAAGAACCCCTCTGGGTGCCACTGCCCAAACTTCCGCCGCCCCAAAAAAAAACCCCCTCCAGAGCGACCCCACGAGAGTGAGAAAACCGCTGGATGAAAAATTTTTGTGTTTATGAGAACTGATTTAAATTACGGTTACTTTTTTTTTGAAAGAATTTTGTTATTCCTGAGGGCTAATTTTATGTAAATTTTCTGTATTTTTTTTCATGTTTTGTATGCAAACAACGGGGCGTCTGGTTTTATAGGGGGGGATAGTGTATGCCCGTGGGTCTTTGTCTCTGTGCGAAAAAATTTTGTTAAAAAGAAAAAGGGTGACCTGGGCATGTTTAAAATGAAGGGCCTGGGGAAACTTACGCAGCTGGGTGTGAGCGGAGGAACAAGCGAAGAGTGCGGTGGGTGCTGCTCCTGTAAACCTCGTTTTTGCCTTTGACCTAAAAACTTTGTGCTGCCCTGTTATAAGCTGTATTGTGCTGTGCAGCGGTTTCCCCCCTTATTGTGCCCATAGAAAAATGTAAAAAACTTGTGTAAATAAAGGAAAAACTGTCATTTTGTGTTTACTTCGTGCCCCGCCTCGCCCCTTGGCATTTCCCCCCCGTGGTGTTGTGGACGCTGTGGTGCTGTGCCCCTTGGAACGTTTTAGTGTTCACGACCCTGGGGATAGCACGCCGTCGCCTAGCCTGCCCCTTTTTTGGTGGCAGAGAGACAGGCGGTCGGGGTACATATATATAATTACATTTCCTACATTATTATACATACACAACCAACACCACACCCCAAACACACACACACCACACACACATAAATATTTATATATATATTATATATATATATATTAAAAATTATTTGTTTTGTGTGTGTGTTTTGGGGGTTTGTGTTGTTTTAATTACGAGTGAAAAGGAATTGCATGAAACTATCGCAAAATTTAGCAAATAAAAAAAAAGACACAAAGTAAAGCACGAACAGGCGAGGGCGACGGAGGCACAACAAGGACATGCTGCAAAACACAGCAAGCCTGTGTCCGTCCTTGTGTGCTGCTAAATGTTATTTTCCTCTCATAATACTTTAGGGAGAGAACATTTTCATCGTTGGGCGCAGATAAGAGAGGAAGGGGGGGAGATTAGAGAAAAGAAAGATGAAAGGAAAGGAAAAGTAGGTGAGATGGGGGGGGAGAAAGTTAAAAGGAAATAGAGAAACAGGAAAGAGAGACAGGGGTGGAAACCGAGAAAAAAGATATAAGAAAAAAGAAAATAAAATGAAAAGGATTGCTCCAGAAGATGCTTCAGAGAGGGAGAGGGAGGAGAGCGAAACTCGATGAGAGGGAAGGAATGGCAGAGGGCAAAGACAGCAAAAATGTAATAACAGAAAAGAGAAGAAAAGGAGGAAGATGTAATGAATGAAGGAAGAAAGGGGAAAGGAAATCACGATGATGTCAGATGGAGAAAAGGAATGCGTGGAAAAGGAAATTAAACGTAAGAATGTCGATAACGAAAAAAGAGACGAAAGGAAGCAAGGGAAGCGGTGATAAAGAGAAATGGGGAAGAGAGATGGCGAAGGAAAGAGGGAATAAGAAAAGAAAAAAAGACATCTATTCATTCTAACACAAACTATGAAAAACAATTTATATTTTTTGAAACTTTTGGAAAATAATGTAACAGTTAAAAGTAAAAAGAAGAAAATGTAGATGGATAAGAATAACATTGAATATACAGGAAATTACTTTTGAAAGTATTCCATTAAACTTGTTTATTCATATCTGTTTCTCAATTATAATCAATAGTACATGAACGAACAACGATAACAGTTGCAGCATCACCAATAGTATTAGAAATATTAGTCATCCAAATGAGGATGTTCATGATGACCCTAACGACAAAGACGATTCACGGATTCTGTTTTGCGCTACGAATGATTATTCACAGTGGACGCTATTCCACAACTCTGACTGTTGAGCAGAATTCGTAGCGACACGCTTGGACACCCTTTTATGCCACAGCTACACGCATTGCCACTGATCATGAGTACTGAAATATTGGCGATGATAATGATAATAGAGGGATGAGCAGTGGTAAGAGTGTCCATGATATTTTAATCGTATTATAATCATTAGCAAAAGATTGTGAAAATTATGATGAGAACAATAATTTTTAACATTACTATTATTATCATCATGGTCACTCAGATGATAATGGTGGGGATGATAAAATAAATAATGATAACATTGACATTATTAATTATCATAACAATAATGGTGATAATCAGTATGATAATTACAATAGTTATATATGATAATAGTAATGATAATAATAACAGTGATAATAATAATGTTCATGATAATAATAATGATGATTCAATTATTGGTACTACTAAAAATAATGATAATAATAACATTAATGAGATTAATAATAACAATAATAATGATGAAAATTATAATTAATAATGATAATTGTTTAAATGCTACTACTACTACTACTACTACTCCTACTACTATTACTGATAATGATAACAATAATAATAATAATAAAACAAAAATGATTACTACAAATAATAATATTTATAACAATAGAAATAATAATGACAATAACTGTACTACTACTACTAACAATAATAATAATGATAGTAATGATTATGATAACTGGGCATCAAGACAATAAAACATACATATTTCAAAAGAATCGTATTCATGAATGGATCTCACTGGATTATTGTCATCATCAATTTATATCCTAGAGCTGTACTCGGACCGGATCAACATTTTAGACAGAATGAGTAAATCCAGGGTCCATTATAATTAAATTAATAGTTAATTTGCAGGGTATGATGGTTATGATACTTCCACGAGTAAGATAAAAATTGTTATTATGATGATGGTAATAGTAATAGTAATAACGATGACTATGATGATTATGATAAGAGTGATAGAAATGTGTGTGTGTGTGTGTGTGTGTGTGTGTGTGTGTGTGTGTGTGTGTGTATCTGTGTGTGGTGTGTGTGTGTGTGTGTGTGTGTGTGTGTGTGTCAAAATTAAGAAAATGATAATCCCAATGTTACTATTTCCTAAGGGATAATTACGATGATAATAGTAGTGATAATGATAATGATGATGATAGTGAAAAGAGTAATAATGATAATGAGGATGATAGTGAAAAGAGTAATAATGATAATGATGATAATTGCAAAAATATTGATAGTGATAAGAAAAACAATAATGATGATAATAATAATGATAACAATGATAATAAAAATAATCATTAATATGATTATCATTATTACTAATATTAGTTTTTTATTTGTAAAAATAAAAATTGATAATTATAATAACAATGATAATAGCAACAACAAAAATAATGATGATCGAAATTGACTATAATGATATAACATCAGTGAAATAAAACCAATACTGCTACGACTACAAATAATAATCTAATGATAACAATAATGATAAAGATAAACAACAAAATTATTATTTTGATTAATAATGATATGAAAATGACACAGCTCCAATAATGGTAACAAAACAGAATTATGATAATCACAACAATAATGATGATGACATAAAAGAAATGACAACAGTAATAATAATAATTACCTAAATAAAAATATGATGATAATAATGATGATAATATCAATAAAAATAACAAAAATAAGACAAATGACATGGTAATACAAATAATAACAACAATAATAACTGGGTTAATAGTTGAAATAATAATAGTAATAGTAATAGTAATAGTACTAATAACAACAACATAAATACTCTAAATTTTGAAAAACATAAATAATTTCAAAAATAAATATAATGATAATGACAACGATGATAATAATAATAATAATAATAATAATAATGAAAAATAAATATAAATTTTTATTATTATTATTATTATTATTTTATTATTATATTATTTATTATTATTATAGTAATAATAATAATAATTGCCAGTTTTGAGAATTATGATAATAATACTAACACAATAATGATGATGATAATAATAATAATAATACAATAATAATAATAACACTAATAATAATAATAATAATAACAATAATAATAATAATGATAATGATAATAATAATAATAAGAGTAACAACAACAACAAACAAAACTACTACTACTACTACTCCTACTACTACTACTACTACTACTAAATAATAATAATAATAATAATAATAATAACAACAACAATAATAATGATAATAATAACAATGATGATGATGATAATAAAAACAACAATATTACAACAATAGTAATGATAATAATATCAATAAACAATAATAATAAAGGTAAAATTTATGATAAAAGTGACAGTAAAAATTATAATATCAATTAAATAATATCAATTTAATAATTTGTTCGCCGGGCCCCCTCGTCTCTCTGCCACCAACACAAAGGGAGGCCTAGGCAGACGGCGTGCTATCCACAGGGTCGTGAACACTGAACAGCTCCAAGAGGCACCGAGCACCACAGCGTCCCAGAACACCAGGAGGGGAAACGCCACGTGGCGAGGTAGGGCACGAACACAAAATGACATTCTTTCCTTTATTTACACAAGTATTTTCCCGTACCTTTTCTCTTTAAAAAAGG
>NC_051399.1:49620209-49633415 GCF_015228065.2 Penaeus monodon | reverse complement strand
GCGGGTTTTAAAACCGATTGGGGTCCCCCCTTTGGGGCCTTCCCCCGGCCCAGCGACCACTGGCTGCGAACGACGCTGCGAGGCCCGGGGGTTTGCCGAGACCCAGAAAAATCTACACCTGGCTCTGTGCCAGAACCTCGTTTTGCCTTCTCTCTTGCAACGTTTTACTGTGCCCCCCTTTCCCTCCTTACTTCCCCCCTCGGGCCCGCCCTCCCCCCTTAGAGTCGCACTCCTCCTTAGCCACTTTCACACTGTTGAGGCCATGTCGGTGTAGCTGATTTTCATTTTCACAGATGCGAGATTGCTCTGTAGCACCTCAACAATTTGGCAAAAAAGTTCCTCTGCCTTCCTTGCCTGCACTCGACGAGATGGGCGCCTGCTGCGTCCCCTCTGTCCCTGCTCTTCGCCCTTTGTGCTTTTCCTCCCTCTACCGGCCAGTATGGCAGTGATGGTCCATCTGTCACTTCCCCTACTCGTCCCTGCCCATCAACCCTCCTCCCCCTCATGGCTGCCCCCTTTTTGGACGAATGATAAATCGGCGCTCTCATGCAAATATCAAAAAATCCCACCCCTGACCCCAATTGTTACGGGGGCCCCTCTCTTCTGCCACCAACACAAGGGGGTAGGCAGCGGGGGTTTTATATACAGGGTCGTAAACACTGAACAGTCAAGGGGCCCGAAACCACGCGTCCCAGAACACCAGGAGAGAAACCCAAGGGGCGAGGCAGGGCACGAAGTAAACACAAAAGACAGTTTTTCCTTTTTTTTCACAAGTTATTTACCGACACTTTTATAGGCACAATACAGGGGGGAAAACCCAGCATGTCACACAGAAATACATTTTATAACAGGGCAACACCAGGTTTATCTCAGGTCACAAGGGACACACGAGGTCCACAGGAGCAGCACCCCAATGCGTCTCTCCCCAGGCTTGTTCCCCCGCTCCTCCCCTCACAGCCGCTGCGTAGTTGCCCAGGGCCTTATGTTTCAATGTTTTGCACAGAGACAAAGACCCCCTGGTGTAGCAATAATATTAATATATATATATATATATATATATATATAATATTTTTAATATATATATATATATATTTTATATATATATATATATATATATTATATTAATATAATATATTATAACATTTTAATATATATATATATATATAATATATTATAAACATATATATATATATTTTAATATAATATATATATAAAATATACAAATATAAAATTAAACTATTACTTTATTTAGATATATGACTTTTGACGAAAAACTCTTAGCAGTAAAGTTTCTTTAATTGTCTCTCCTAGGCTCCAGTGACCTCACCCCCCGTGGGAGATCGACCCATGTCAAGGATCCCCTCGGCTAACATCACAGGCGCTAGTTAGCAACCTCGCATGACATCTCCAGATGTAAGATCATAATTTTGCCTGTGGAATGAGGTTTCTCTCTTATATATAGCATTATTTTACTTTACGAGGGCGGAGGAGAAGATAGGTTTTTTTTTTTCCTCTGCGTTGTCCAAGCTTTGTTCCCCCTCGTTAGTTTTTTGGTTTCGTTTTCTATTCTTTGTTCTCCATTTCTCTTGTTTTCCTTTTCCCAAATGTGAATATATATAATAAAATAATAATTAAAATAAAATAAATTAAAACACACAACAACACACCACCACACACAGCACACAAATATATTATTATAAATATAATAATTATATAAAAAATATATATTAATATATAAAAAATTTATTTTATGGTTATATATATATATAAAATATACAATATATATATAATAATATATATAATTAAGTATATGTTTAAAATTTACAATAAACATTTATCTACTCTATCAACATCTTTTATTACTATCTATCTTCATTAACTAATTATCACACACACACACAACACACACACACACACACACACACACACACACACACACACACACTCACACCACACACAAATTAATATAAATTATATGTTATAATTATATAAATTATATATATATATAATTTTTAATAATATGTATATATGATATAATATATATATATATATATTTTTAATATATTTTTTATATAATATTATATATATATATATATTGTTACGCCGACCGCCTAGTCTCTCTCTCTCACCAACACAAGGCGGGCTAGGCAGACGGCGTGCTTCCCCAGAGTCGTAAACAGAACAGCCCCAAAGGGGGCACCGAGCACCAAAAGCGTCCCAGAAGCCACGAGAGGAAACCCCAAATTTGGCGAGGCAGGGCACGAAATATACACAAAATGACAGTTTTCTTTATTTACACAATTTATTCCCGTACACTTTTCTATGGGCACAATAAGGGGGTAACCAGAGTCACACTACACGAAAAAGTTTATAACAGGGCAAACACAAAGTTTACGGGTCACAATGGCACACAAGGTTTAAAAGGAACAGCACCAAACTGTCTCCCGGTTTGTTCTCCGCTCCTCGTCACACCCAGCTGCGACATGTTTCCCCCGGGCCCCCTTTAATGAAAAACACATTTTTCGCACAGAGACAAAGCCCCAAATGGCGTAGCACTATCCCCCCTACAAGCGAGCCCCGTCTGCTCTGACATATTAAACCTGAAAAAAAAATACAGAAAATTTAAAAAAAATCATTTTCAGAAACACAAAAATTTCACCCCAGCGCGCTTTTTCGCTCTCGCGGGGGTCTCTCGGGAGGGGTGGGGCGGGGTAGATTGGCAGTGGCCCCCAGAGGGGTATCTCCGTCCAAGGGACTGGCTCATGTTCCCATTGAGTCTGGCATCCCCCTCACCTCCAAATGCCCCCCCATCTCGGTCAGCGTCTGCAACGTCCTCATCCCCGCTACGGGACAACGTTATCCTTTTCCCCATGGCCCCAGGAGTAGTTTTTTGGCCATGGAAAGCCACAGCCGGCCCACGGGGACCGGCGTTTTTTTTCCCCCTCTGCGAATTCGATATGACTCAGAGGGGGCCCGCTACCACTGATCCCCCTCCCAGGGTCTGTAGTTTCGGTGAGAGCCTCGCTTCGACGCGGGTTATGCACCCACATTTGGGACCTATTTTTGTACCTCAGCCCCTCATGGGGCGGTATGGGTTTCCCCTTTCAGGGCAGGGGCCGGCTCCCTTTTGAGCTTCCACGCATCTCGTGCCCCTCCACCGGGTTTAGTGCGCTCGGTGCGCAGTTTTCGAGGAAGCAGCAAGGCCCCACCCCAACCCAACTCCTGCCCCACGTTTTCCGGGATGCCCACTTCCTCAAGACCCCAGTTTGCACCAGCGGACCTTCGGGCCTTATGGGAGAAGGGGGGCTACCAACACTGAAAAACCCCCCCCCTGGTAAACAAGGCTCCGCCAAACGCTACGCCATCAGCCAGCTGCAAGTTTTGGTTAGGCCCACGGGGCCCTCTACTACGCATCACCTTTTGACAGGACCCGGTTTTAGACTTGTCCGGGCAAGGTGCGTCGCCAGCGTAATACCTCTGAACACCCAAACCCTCTGGAAGAAAGGGGCACCTCTTCCCCGTGCACCCTCACCAGTTCCGCCCAAAGGTCGACACAGCCTTACTCGTGTAAGGTAGTAAAGGGCCAGAAAAAACAGTGCTCGTCCAGATGGGCCCCACATACCCCGGCAGCCTTGCACCGACTGCCCCCCCCAAAGAGCCCCACGGGCCCTTGGTGCACACAACCCCCGTGAACCACACAGTTCTGGGGTGCGTCGGGAAATTTTCATTTTGGCCAGCATATGGGCCGCATAGGGTCTTTCAGCCCAGTGCCACGGGAGGGGGAGGGCTTCCCCATTTTTGAGCCCCCACCTGCATCGGTGGTCGACGGCAGCTTACCCAAGTGGGGGCCCCGGGGGAACCGGGAAAGGCGGGTTTCGGCCCCCTTCTCACCCTTTTTCCGACTGACCACTTCCTTACCCTTAGGACATGTACTGGTGGTGACCATCCCCCCCGCCCAGCCTTGCAGCACTGTGGAAGGCATCGAATCCCCGGTTGAGGGACTTTTTCTCCGCCCCCTTTGACAGACTGCGTCGGCCCTACCTCTCCGCGCCCCAACACAACCTTGGAAAGTTCTGGGGTCCCCTTCCTCAATGTTTTTCTCCATTTTACCCTTTCCCGGCCCCCGGAGGTCACGGCGGGGCTGAGCGCTGGCCCGGGCCCACTCTTTGCCTTCAGGAAGGCCCTCGAACCCAAAGGCCCTCGCAGCCCCATGCAGGTCCTCAGGGGTGCCTGTTTGAGGGAGATTTGCAGTGCTGGTCCTGTAAAGCGTAAAAAAAGAAATCACGGGCCAGGACCACGATATCTCTTCGCGCCGCAGGGTACGACCCCCTTTACCAGCGCCCCCCCATTTTGGGCCCCACGGGGGACAGTGTTCGCCACGCTCACGAGCCCGCTTCTTCAAGGGGGCCCCATATACTCGGCCTGGTGGTGGGCCCGAAACGGCTTTTCAAGCCTTGCCACGCGGGTGTAAGGGGCCCTGTTGGGATGCCGGCAGATGCCCAAAACTTCCACCGGGGGGCCCCCTTAGCGTTTTTACCAGCGAGGGCCTTCTTTTCCGGGCCCCAGCCCTGGGCAGATGCCAGCATTAAAATTTGGGAAATATATGCCCCCCCAGGCCCCCTTTCCCGTCGTATCAGCGGGTTACGCCTACAGAATGTCGGAGGCCGAGGGGTGCAGGGGGGAGAACGGTCCCGTGAATAACACACCTGGGGGGGAGGGGGGGGTGAGGGAGGAAACAGGGGGGACTGGGTCCGAGTTTGCGCCACCTTACCCAAGGGAGCGGTTCGAGGGTCCCCAGCCTTTAAGCGACCATGGCTGGGGAACGACGTGCGAGGCCGGGGGTTTCCTGCCACAGACCCCAGGCAGCCCCCCCAGTAAATTGACACTCGCATCTGTTCCAGAACTCGTCTGTTTTCTCTGCTTGCAAGTTATCCCCTCGTGACCCGCCTTTCCCCCTTTCACTTCCCCCCTCGGGCCCCTAAACCCGCCCTTCAGAGTCTGACCTCCCCATCAGTTCACTTTTCCCAGCTGTTGCAGGCCTGTCGGTGTATTTGGATTTTCCATCTTCACAGATGCGAGATTGCTCTGTAGCCCTCAACAATTTGGCAAAAACTTTTCCTCTCCCTTCCTTGCTGCATACGACGAGATGGGCGCCCTTCGCGGGCCCTCTGTGCTGCTCTTTGCCTTTTGGTTTTCCCTCCTCTACGGCCAGCTGGCAGGATCAGGTCCATTGGCTCGGCTTACCTCACTCGGCCCGCTAGCATGCCCCCTCTCCCTCATGGGTGCCCCCCATCTTTGGGAACAGATAAATGGCGCTCATGAAAAATATCACAAATCCCACTCCTGCCCCATTGTTACGCCCGGGGCCCCGTCTCTCCCCCAAAAACAAGGCAGCAGGCAGGGCGGCGGGGGTTTTATCAGAGTGTGAAACTGAACAGCTCCAAGAGGACCCAGCACCACAGCGCCAGAAGCCACGGAGGAAAGCCCAATGGCGAGGCGGGGACGAAATTAACACAAAATGACGTTTTCCCTTTTTTTCACAAGTTATTTACCCCTACACTTTTTTATAGGCACAAACAGGGGGTAACCGCAGTCACACTACACGATACAGTTAAAACAGGGGAACACAAAGTTTATCAGGTACAAAGGCACAACTAGGGGTTTCACAGGAACAGCACCCAACGCGTCTCCCGGCTTTTCCCCCGCTCCTCCCCTCACAGCAGCTCGAATGTTTGCCCAGGCCCTTTATGAAAAAAAAGTTCGCACAGAGACAAAGACCCCCGGGGGTAGCTTATATATATATATATATAATATATATAAATAATATATATATATATATATATATATATATATATAAAAATATGTATATATATAAATATATAATATATAATATAATAAATATATATATGGTGTGTGGTGGGTGTGGGGTGTGTGTGTGTGTGGTTGTGTGATATAGTAAAATTTTTATATATATTAATAGAATAATATAAATAGAAAAATATATAAAATGTATATATGGATATATAATACATATATTACATATTAATTTTCTTGATCACTTTAAAAAAATAATAAAGTATATATTAAAAAATAAGGGTAAAATAATATAAAGATATAATATAAATATATATAAAAAAATACATAAATATATATATATAGTTAAATATATTATATATTTATAGATATATAAAATACATATATATATATATATAATATTATATATTTTTATAATTATTATAATAATATATGTATATATAATAAAATACAATATAGGTATAAAAAATATTAAAAAATGATAAAGAAATAAAATGTATATTATGTATATAATTTTAAAATAAAAAAATAAAATATGATAATATATAATATATATATATATATAATATAAATAATATATATAATACATATATACAAACACACAACCCCACACAAACACACACACACAACAACACACCATATATATATATATATATATATATATTATAATATATATTATATATATATCATATATATATAATATATATAATATATATATATATATTTTTAAAATATATATATATATATATATATAATATAAGCTACGCCAGGGGGTCTTTGTCTCGTGCGAAACTGTGTTTACATGAAGGGACCTGGGCAAAAAATGTGCAGCGGCTGTGAGCGGAGGAGGGAGGAACAAGCCCGGGGGACGCAGTGGGGCTGTTCCCGTGAAGACCTAGTGTGTGCCATTTTGAAATGAAAACTTTTTGTTTCCCTGTTATAAGCTGATCGTGTATGTGCAGCTGGTTACCCCGATTGTGCCATAGAAAAAGGGACGGGGAAATAAATTGGTAAATAAAGGAAAGACTGTATTTTTGTAATTTCGTGCCCTGCCTCCCAATTTGGGTTTCCTCGTGGGTTCGGGACGCTGTGGGCTCGGGCCTTGGAGGTTTAGTGTTCAGACTCGTATAAACACGCCCTTGCTAGCCTGCCTTGTGTTTGGGGGCAGAGAGAGAGGGACCGGCGTAACAAATGGTGTCAGGATGGGATTTTTGAATTTTTATCAGTGAGGGCCCATTTTATGTTCTCCAAAGATGGCGGCAGCCATGAGGGGGAGGAGGTTGATAGGCGGCACGAGTGAGGTAACCGAGCCAGAGGATGATACTGCCGCTGGCGGTATGAGGGAGGAAATGGCCAAAAGGGAGAAAAAGAAGGGACAGAGGGCACGCGACGGCGCACATCTCGTCGGTCAAAAGGAAGGAAGGGAGAGGAACAGTCGCCCAATTGTTGAGGTGCTACAGAGCAATCTCGCATCTTTAAGATGGAACTCAGAAATACACCCACAAGGCCTGCAACAGCTGAAGAGTGAATGATGGAGAGGTGCAGACTTGAAAGGGGGAGGGTTTAGGGCCCGAGGGGGGAAGTGAAGGGGGAAAGGCGGGGGTCACGAGGTAGTAAAAGTTGCAAGCAGAGAAGGAGACGAGGTTCTGGCAACAGATGCCCGAGTGTCAGATTTACGGGGGCGCCCGGGGGGCTGTGGAGGAAACCCCCGGGCCTCGCAGCGTCGGGGGCAGCCAGTGGTCGCTGGGAGAAGGCTGGGGCCCTCGGAAAAACCGCTCCCTTGGGTATAGGTGGCGGCAAACTCGGACCAGTCAACCGCCTCGTTGCCTCCTCACCCCCTTCCTCCCCCCCAGGTGTGTTAGTTCCGGACGGTTTTCCACCTGCAGCCCCTCGGCCTCCCCAATTTTGTGAGGGGTAAGCCCGCTGAGTACGACGGGAAGGTGGCCTGGGAGGATTATTTCCCAATTTGAAATGCGGCATCGGGGCCCCGGGCTGGGAGCCCGGGGAAAAGAAGGCCCTGCAGCTGGTAACAGCGCTAAGGGGCCCCGCGGTGGAAGTGTTTGGGGATCGCCGGCTCCCCAAAAAAACCCTTTCACCGCGTGGGGAGGCTTTGAAACGCCGTTTTGGGCACCACCCCCAGGCGAGGTATACGGGGCCCACTTTAAAACGGGGTCGTGAGGTGGCGAGCACGTCCCCGTGGCGCAAAAATTGGGGGCGCTTGGTAAGGGGGCGTACCTGCGGTGCGGGAAAAGATGATGGGTCCTGGCCCTGATTTCTTTTTTTACGCTTTTTCAGGACCAGCAGCTGCAAATTACGTCAAGCAGGCACACCCCGAGGACCCGAGGTGGCGTGGGGAGGGCCTTGGAGTTCGAGGCCTTCCTGAAGGCAACGAGTGGCCCAGGGCCCGTGCTCACCCCGCCCTGACCCCCGGGGGGAAGGGTAAAGTGGAGAAAATAGCATTGGGGAAGGTGAGCCGAGAACTTTTCCCAAAGGGTTTTGGTGGGGTGCGGAGAGGGGAGGGCACAGACGCAGTCAGTGTCAGAGGGAGCGGAGAACAGTCCTCTCAACCGGGCGGATTTTGATGCTTTCCAGCATGCTGCAAGGGGGCTTGGCAGGTTTTGGTCCCCATCCCAGTACATTTTCTAAGGCTAAGGAAGTGGACAGCGGGGAAAAAGGGTGGAGAAGGGGGCCGAAAAAACCCGCCGTCCCCGGTTCCCGGGCCCCGATTGGGAAGCTGCCGTCGAACAGCCGATGCAGGTGGAGGGTCAAAAGGGAAGCCCTGCCCCCCTGACAGGGACACTGGGGCTGAGAAGACCCTAGTGGGCCTGATATGGGCCAATATGCAACTTCCAGACGCACCACAGAGACGTGTGGTGTCACGGGGGGATTGGTGCAGCTCAAGGGGGCCCGTGGAGGCTCGTATTGCGTGGGCAAAGGTGCAGAGGCTGCGGTGTATGGGCCGACGGACGAGCACTGTTTTCTGGGCTTGACTCCACACAGAGTAAGGGGTTTTGTGACCCGGACGGAAACTGGTGAGGGTGCACGGGAAGAGGGGCCCTTTCTTCCCGAGGTTTGGGTGTGCAGAGGTAGTTCAGTGAGCGACTGCACCCTTTCCCCCAGGCAGAGTCTGAATCCGGTGTCGACTTCAAGAGTGATGGGGAGAGAGGGCTCGTGAGCCAACCAAAACTTGCAGTGGTGATGGGGTACGGGGGCGGAGCCTTGTTTGGGCCAGGGGAGGGGTTAGTTACAGTGTTGGTAGCCAACTTTTCCGATAAGGCCGAAGGTGCCAGCTGGTGCAAAGCGGGCTCTTTTAAGGGAAATGGAGCATCCAGAAGGTCGTCGGGGACGGGGGAAATTGGTTGGTGTGGGCCGTTGCCGATTTTTCGAAGACTTTGGGGCACCGGAGCGCCACAAAAAAGGTGGGGGTGCACCCACGAGTGGTGGCAAGCCAAAGGGAGCCGGCCATGCCAGAAGGAGACCTATGACCCGGGGCATGAGGGGGCGGAGGGGCAACTAGGTGCCAGAGTGTGGTGAAACCCGCTCGGAAGCGAGGGCTTCACGAAGCTACAGAGCCCCCGGGGGGGGGGCCCTACATGGTGGTAGCGGCCCCCTTGATGTAAAATATGAATTCGCAGGGGCGAAAAAAACAGCCGGGCCACGTGGACCGGGTGGCGTTCCAGGGGGAGGAAGTACTCCTGGGGCCATGGTGAAAAGAAGATAACGTTGTCCCCGTAGCGGCGATGAGGATGGGAGACGCTGACCGAGTGAGGGCGAGATTGGCGGTGAGGGCGAGCAGCAGACGTCAAAGGTGAACATGACCAGGTCTTGGGCAGGAATACCCCTTGGGGGCAGCCCAAACTACCGCGCCCACACCCCCTCCCGAGAGGGCCCCAGCGAGAGCAAGAAAACCGCGCTGGATGAAAGATTTTTTTGTTTCTGAGAATGATTTTTTTTAAATTTTTTGTAGTTTGTTTCAGGTTTAGATATGTCAGAGCAGACGGGTCGTCGTTGATGGGGGGGAAGGCTCCCCAGTGGTCTTGTTTTGGGGAAACATGGGTTTTCATGAAGGGACCTGGGCAAAAGTCGCAGCGGCTGTGAGCGGAGGAGGGAGGGAAAAAAAGCCGGGAGACACATTGGGTGCTGTTTTCCGGAAGACCTAGTGGTGCCATTGTGACCTATAAACTTTTTGTTGCCCGTTATAAGCTGTATGTGTAGTGGGACATGCTGGTTTTTCCCCCCGTATTTTGCCATAGAAAATGTAGGGAAAAACTTTTGAAAAAAAGGAAAGATGTATTTTGGTAATTTTGTGCCCTGCCTCGCCAATTTGGGGTTTCCTCTTGGGTTCTGGGAGCTGTGGGGCTCGGTGCCTCTTGGGGGCTGTTCAGGTTCACGGGACTCTGTGGATAGCAAGCCGTCGCCTAGCCTGCCTTGTGTTGGGGCAGGAGATGAGGCGGGCGGCGTAAAAAATATTAATATATATATTTTATATATTATATATTATATTAATATAATATTATATATATAAAATATACATATATAATAAATAAATTATATTATTTATATATATATATTTATATATATAATATATATATGTGGTGTGTGTGGTTGTTGTGTGTGTGTGTGGTGTGGTGTGTGGTGTTGTGTGGTTTGTGGTGTATAATATAGTTAGATAGGGGTAGATAGATAGATAGATAAAAAGATAGATAGATAGATAGGAATAAAATATGTATAAATGTATAATAAACATTACATAAATAATTATTAATTAATTATATTGTAATATTATATATAAATATAATATCACAACATTATGTATAATATATATATATAATATATATTAAAATATTATTATATATATATATATTAAAAAAATGTGTGTGCGTGTGTTGGTGTGTGTGTTGTGGGGGTGGTTTTTTAAATATATATTTTATTATATAATATTAAATATATTATTATATATATTCACATTGGGAAAAAGGAAATCATAGATAGAATGGAGAACAAAGAATAGAAGACAGAACCAAAAGACTAACGAGGAGGAAACGAAAGCTTGGACAGACGCAGAGGAAAAAAAACAACCCGTAAATCTTCTCCTCCGGCACCTCGATAAAGTAACCCTATGATGCTATATATATAGAGAGAGAACCTCTTTCCACAGGCAAAATTATGATCTTACATCTGGAGATGTCATGCGAGGTTGCTAACTAGCGCCTGTGATGTTAGCCGAGGGGATCCTTTACATGGGTCGATCTCCCACGGGGGATGAGGTCACTGGAGCCTAGGAGAGACAATTAATGAAGAGCTTGACTGCTAGAGAGTTTGTTCGTCAAAAAGTCATATATCTAAGTAAAGTACATAGTTTATATATATATGTATATATATATATATATATATATAATATATAATATATGTTATAATATATTATATATTAATATATATATATAATAATATAAAATTATATATATTATAAAAATATATATATATATTATATATATATATATTTTATAATATATTTTATATTATATATATATATATTTTGTACACCAGTGGGTTTTGTCTCTGTCGAAACATGGTTAACAAAAGGGGGACCGGGGCAAACTGCGCAGCGGCTGTGAGCGGAGGAGCGGAGGAAAAAGCCTGGGAGAGGGCGCAGTTGGGTGCTGTCCTGTGAAGACCTCGTGTTGCCCTTGGGACCTGAGATAAATGGTGTCCCTGTTATAAACGTATTGTGCTGGTGACTGCTGGTTTTCCCCCTGTATTGTGATAGAAAAATGTACGGGTAAATAACTTGTTAAATAAAGGAAAGACGCATTTTGTGTTTACTTCGTGCCCTGCCCCGCCCCTTTGGGGTTTCTTCCCCTTTTTTCTGGGACCGGGGGTGTTCGGTGCCTCTTGGAGCTGTTCAGTGTTCAGACCCGTATATAACACACCGTCTGCCCAGCCTGCCCTTTTGTTGGGGCAGAGAGACGAGGCGACCGGCGTAACAATTGGGGTCAGGAGTGGGATTTTGATATTTGAAGTGAGAGCGCCCATTTATCATTTTGTCAAAAATGGCGGCGCCATGAGGGGGAGGGGGCTATGATGAGGCAGGCAGAGTGAGGTGAAGTGAGCCGATGGACCGACATGCCATACTGGGCCCGGGATGAGGGGAAGGGAAAAGGCACAAAGGGCAGAAGAGAGGGGACAGGGGCACGCGAGCAGGGCACCATCTCGTCGAGATGCAGGCAAGGAAGGCAGAGGAACAGTTCTGCCAACTTGTTGAGGTGCTACAGAGCAATCTCGCATCTGTGAAGATGGAAACTCAGCAGTACACCGACATGGCCTGCAACAGTGTGAAGAGTGGACTAATGGAGGAGGTGCAGACTCTGAAGGGCGAGGTTCAGGGCCTGAGGGAGGAAGTGAAGGAGGAAAGGCGGCGTCACGAGGTAGTAACGTTGCAAGCAGAGAAGGCAAACGAGGTTCTGGCAACAGATGCCAGAGTGTCAGATTTACTGGGGTCTGCGGCAGGAAACCCCCGGGCCTCGCAGCGTCGTGTCGCAGCCAGTGGTCGCTGCAGAAGGCAGGGGACCCATCGGAACCGCTGCCTTGGGTATAGGTGGCGGCAAACTCGGACCCAGTCAACCCGCCTCGTTGCCTCCCTCACCCCCTTCCTCCCCACGGGTGTTAGTTCACGGCACGCGTTTTCCACCCTGCAGCCCCTCAGGCCTCCAGACATGCTGGAGTACGACGGGAAGGTGGCCTGGGAGGCATATGTTGCCCAATTTGAAATGCTGGCATCTGCCTAGGGCTGGAGCCAGGAAGAGAAGGCCCTGCAGCTGGTAACAGCGCTAAGGGGCCCCGCGGTGGAAGTGTTTGGGCATCTGCCGGCATCCCAACAGGCCTCTTACACCAGCGTGGCAGAGGCTTTGAAACGCCGTTTTGGGCACCACCACCAGGCCGAGGTATATCGGGCCCACTTGAAGAAGCGGACTCGTGAGCGTGGCGAGACACTGTCCCAGCTGGCGCAGGATGTGGAGGCGCTGGTAAGGAGGTCGTACCCTTCGGCTGCGGAAGAGATGATCGTGGCCCTGGCCCATGATTTCTTTGTTGACGCTTTATAGGACCAGCAGCTGCAAATCTACGTCAAGCAGGCACACCCTGAGGACCTGCAGGTGGCGCTGGCGAGGGCCTTGGAGTTCGAGGCCTTCTGAAGGCAACCAGTGGCCTAGGGCAGCTGCTCAGCCCCGCCGTGACCTCGGGGCCGGAAGCTAAATGGAGAAATAGCATTGAGAAGGTGAGCCGAGAACTTTCAAGATTATTTGGGGTGGAGAGGTAGGCACATGAGTAGTCAGTGTCAGAGGAGCGGAGAAAAAGTCCTCTCAACCGGACGGATTCTGATGCCTTCAGCAGTGT
>NC_051399.1:49548425-49550925 GCF_015228065.2 Penaeus monodon | reverse complement strand
CCCTTTTTAAAAATCTAGTGCGTGTGGGGTGTGTGTTGTTTGTTGTGTGTGTGTGTGTGTGTGTTTGTGTGTTGTGTGTGTGTGTGTGTGTCTGCGTATGTGTGTCTGAAACTAATTATTCAATTACACTGAATTATATTTTAGGAAACAATTTATATGTAGATTATTCGTGGTAAAATTGAAGAATTTCCGAGAGCTTAAAAGTTCAGTTTCATTCAAACAAATATTAGAGGGATGGAATAAAAATCAGTATAATAGAATTAGATTAAAAAAGGCTGGAATGCAGGACATAACTAGAAATATTTGTTACTGGGTAAATGTCCCATTATTTTGAATTTTAACTGTTTTATGTTTGTGACATAGATTATTTCAGTTAGAAAATGTGCTTT
Source organism: Penaeus monodon (assembly GCF_015228065.2). Classification (NCBI taxonomy): domain Eukaryota; kingdom Metazoa; phylum Arthropoda; class Malacostraca; order Decapoda; family Penaeidae; genus Penaeus; species Penaeus monodon. The sequence goes on along the minus strand of NC_051399.1, from coordinate 49,550,536 downwards.
ACGAGAATGCGCTCGTCGGCCTCTCACACTCTTTGTTCTCTCTCTTTCTTTCTCTTCCCCTCTTTTCACCTGTCTCCTGCCCTTTCCCCCTCGCTTGATCTTCCCGGGTTTGTCTTCACGTGGCGAGTGATGTGTTGTAGGGGTCTGGCATATATAGAAGCATACATACACGCACACCTCCTCCCTCTTTGTTTTGTCCTCAAATTACAACACATACCACACACACACACACACACAACACACACACACACACACAACACCCACCACACCAAACACACCACACACACACACCACCACACATCACAACACATACACACACACACACAACACACACACAAAAACCACACACACACACACACCCACCACACATATATATATTATATATATATATAATAATATAATAATATAATATATAATATATATATAACTGTCTATCTACTATTATCTATCTATCTATATATATTTATATATATATATTTATATATATATATATATATAATTATATATATATATATATTAATATTTTGTGGTGTGGTGCTGTGTGTGTGGGTGTGTGTGTGTGTGTGTGTTGTGTGTGTGTGTGTGTGTGTGTGTTGTGTGGTGTGTGGGTGTGTGTTGTATACATATATATATATTATATATTTTATTATATTATATATATATAATATATATATTATATTAAATATATATATTATAATTTATTTTTTATTTTTTTTTTTTTTTTTTTTTTTTACGGTAGGTTCATGTTGAGCCCTGTCACAGCTGATATTAACGTATTTTTGATTGATGATTTGGAGTGAGTACTGGGGAGGTCCCCAGTTCCTTTTCCCCGAGAGTGCCGGGGTTTCCTTTTTTTGGGAAAATTCCTCTTTTTACCCCGGGTTGGGACCTCACTACTTGGGCGCTTGGCCCCCGTGGGTAGTAGGCAATCGAGGTGAAGTTCCTTTCCCAGGGGAAAACGCGCCGGGGTGACTCGAAACCCCCGAACTCAAATTTTCCCTGTTCCAGTCTTAGTCTGATGCTCTTTTCACCGGGCCCCCATGGCCCGGCATCTGGGTTTCCATGATTTTTTTGGGAATTTTGGCCTGGTTTTCCGTTGCCTTCCGCCCGGTGTTTTTTTTTTGAGTGTTTAACCACACACACCACACACACCACACACACCCCCACCACATACACCCCCACATAATTATTATTATATTTTTAATATATAATATTTTAATATATATATATAATAATTTTATAATATGTAATTATAAATATAAAAATATATTATAATATATCATATTAAAATATATATGTAATTATTATATATTATATATAATATATAATATATATATATATATATATATAATATATGTGTGTGTGTTGTTTGGGGGTGTGGTGTGTGGTGTGTGTGTGTGTGTGTACACACCACATCCACACACACACACACCCACAACACACACCCCACACACACCCCACACAACACACACACACACACCCCAAACCCACACACACACACACACACAACACACCCACACACACACCACACACACAAAAAACCCTACTACACACACACACCCATACACACACCCAACACCTAAACACACCCCACCGCACCCCACACCACACAACCACCAACACACACAAAATATATTACATATGTGTGTGTGTGTGGTTGGTGTGTTGTGTATGTGTATAAGCACATACACAGATATAATATATATATATATTATATATATATATATATATATTATATATATATATATTAAAATATAATATCATTAATATGCATGTATATATTAAAGTATTATATATATATATTAATTTTATATATATATATATTATAATATATATAATATATATATATAATATTAAAAATTTTTAAAAATATATATATATATTATAAAAATATATATAATATATATATATATTAAATATATTATATATATAATATAATATAACACCGTAATTTTATACTTAAAACATATACTATCTATCTATCTACATTATGTACTATCCATCTTCTATCTATCATCTATCATCTATTATCTATCTTCTTGCTTGGGGGGGCTTACCCACCACATATATACATATATATAATATAATATATATTATATTATATTATAATA
>NC_051399.1:49533425-49535925 GCF_015228065.2 Penaeus monodon | reverse complement strand
GTGTACATCATTATCGTCTTCGTTATAGGACCTGGAAATCCAGTTTGGAATTGATGGAAAATCCGAGGCTATGATTAAGGATTCGATCATGTGGAAATTTGGCAGAGCGAGGATGACCTTCGTCTGCCACGTGTGAAGACAGGAAGGAGGCTGGGCTGCCGGAGTCGACTTGGGGGGAGGGGGGTGATTAGCTCTCTGCGTAGGGATTGGGCGGTGTCAGTGTAAGGGGGTCTTGGCCGAAGCTGGACCTTTTTTCTATGTTTTTTTGGCTTTTTTCGTTTTTGTTTGAGAGTATACTTTGCTGTTTTTTGTGCCTCAGTCTTCCTTTACTCTTTTGAGAGCCTCTCTATCTCTCTCTCTCTCTCTCTCTCTCTCTCTCTCTCTCTCTCTCTCCCTCTCTCTCTCTCTCTCTCTCTCTCTCTCTCTCTCTCTCTCTCTCTCTCTCTCTCTCTCTCTCTCTCTCTCTCTCTCTCTCTCTCTCTCTCTCTCTCTCCTTTCTTAAAATGTATGATAACTAAGCATCCACACATCCACACATGCATACTATCATCGCTTTCCGCATGCACGGCCCCCTCACAACACCGCGTTTCGATCACAATTTCATTTATCATCCGAGTACAATAACTGCGAAAATGGTGGTTCAGTTACCCTATCAGTGTACATTGATTATATGAGACAATGGAATTCATTTCTTTGCGCCCAAACGGTGGCATAATGGAACAGAAACCTTTTTGTGCCTTTTCAGTATTTCGAAATAAAATCCGATTGCCCCTCTGCTTGTAAAATCGGAAAGAGGCTTCGTTTCGATAAATTTAGAATGGAAAATAAAGCTTTGTCGAGGCGCTGAAAGGAATCGATGCTTATTTATGCCTATTAATTATTTAGTGTTAGTTTATTTTCATAACAGATAGCCACCTGCTCACCTAAACCACCCTACTCATGTAAGCACTCACTTGAATGAAATCGCGTGAGAGTAGCACCTTGTTGGGAAAAGCGAAGAAAACGTTTAAGTGATAAATAGGACAACGAATAGACTTATAGAAATTGTCTTCAGCAGAACTAAAGTGCGATGCGTGGGTGACGTATGCCGAATTCCACATAGAAGACAGTCAAGGTACTTTGCAAAATTTGAAAATGAAGGAGATCCGGCTGCTCTCTGATCTCATTCAAGTATACTGTCTAAAGTATTCTAGGACGTCGCACCATTCTTAGCACATGGATAGGTCAGTCATCCTGAGTGACTCATGTTGACTTTTGATTTATGTGAACGAAAATATTAAAACAAAAAGGAGAACGAAAGATAACATGCGAAATCGCATGAGAGGAAACCCAGTCCGCGGGATTAATGAACAGCGCGAGACTTTTTGAACGATCCAACTGTATGAAACTTGATTATTCATTTGTGACATACCTCCATCTGACCATAGGCATAAATATACTATATGTACGTGTGTGTGTGTGTGTGTGTGTGTGTGTGTGTGTGTGTGTGTGTAAAAAACAGTTAACATACAACAAGTAGCTACTGATATGATAAAGACGAAAAGAAATAGACTGGAGCAGATTTGAATACTGAAACTCAGGAGGATTAAAAGGGAAAAATGAAGCCACAGGCAGTGTTCAGGATACGGCTGAGGCAGAGTCGAGGCAGACGGACTGAAGGGTAGACGAAAGAATTCCCCTTTGCTTTCCTCCTCCTTTACTTACTTTGCCCCTGATTTTCCTCTCCATTTTGCTTCACGCTCACATATTTTTCTCTTCTCCCTCCTTCCTACTTCTCCCTTCTTTCATATCTTCTTTCCCTCTCACCTCAGTCATTCCCTCACTTTTGTATTCTCATCTTCTTTTATTCTCCTTTTCCCTATCTGCTCTTTTTTTCCCTTTATCCTTTCTTTCCTTCCCGTGTCCACCTCCCCCCCCCCCCCCTATCCTTTATACTCCACCTCTTCTTTCTCCCCTGCAAGCCACTTAATTTAAATCCCTTACTCTCTTTCCCTACGCCCTTTCCCCACTAAATCCCCTCCCCTCCCACCCCCTCCTCTCCCACTCCAATACATCCCAACCCCCTTCCTCTAATCACTCCCCACAGCCTCCTTTCCCCTCTTCTATCTTTTCCTCGCTTCCCTATCCTCTTCCTCCTCCCTCTTCTCCCTAACCTCACCCAGCTTCCGTCTCCCCTCTCCCTTCTCTCTTGCCCATCTTCCTTCCCCTCTCCCTCTCTTCGCACTCCCCACCTCTGCACCCCCACTACCCGATAACCCCCCACCCCCACCCTCTCAGCCACCACAATGAAGATGAAGTAATGTGAAGATTTACTCCTCCCGCCGCCTGATGACAGATGTATTCTCGGGACCACGTGGGAGAAACTGCGGGAAACATACATAAGTGCAATGGATGAGCAAGATAAACAGGATTTATGAGTATTCTCTTCTTTTCTTCTCATTCTCTTACCTTCATCTTCGTCTCATTCTTTCTGTTTTTCCTTCTTCTTCATTTTCGTATT
>NC_051399.1:49523425-49528425 GCF_015228065.2 Penaeus monodon | reverse complement strand
CCCTTCTACCTCATTTTTTTTCTTTCCTCTTGTTATTCATTGTCATTCTTAAACCTCAGTCTCTCTCCCCTCTCTCTCTCCCCCCTCCCCTCCTCTCCCTTTTCTCTCTCTCTCTCTTTCTCTCTCTCCTCTCCCCTGCCTCTCTCTCCTCTCTCTCCCCCTCTCTCTTTCTCCCTCTCTCCCCCCTCTCTTTTCTTCCCCTCTCTTTTCTCTCGTCTCTCTCTCTCTCTCTCCCCTCTCTTCTTTTCCTCTCTCTCCTCTCTCTCTTCTCTCTCCCTCTCCCTCTCTCTCTTTCCCCCCCTCACATTCTATCTCCCTCTCTCTCCTCTCTCTCTTCTCTCTCTCTCTCTCGTCTCTCTCTCTCCCTCTTCTTTTCTCTCTCTCATCTCTCTCTCTCTTTTTCTTTCTTTCTCCCCTCTCTCTCTCCCCCTTTTTCTTTTCCTCTCTCCCCTCTTTTCCCCTCCGCCCCTCTCTCTCCCCCTTCCTCTCTCTCTCTCTTCTCTCCCCTTTCCCCCTCTCTCTTTTCTATCTCTCTCTCTCTGTGCTATCTCCCCTCTCTCTCTCTCTGTCTCTCTCCCTTCTCTCTCTCTCGGGCCCTCTCCCTCACTCTCTCTCTTTTCTCTTTGTCTCTCACTCTCTCTCCCTTTCTCTTTTTCTCTCTCCTTCTCCTTCTTCTCTCTCTCTCTCTCTCCCCCAAGGGGCCCCTCTCCTTTTCCCCTCTCTCTCTCTCTCCTCTCCCCTCTCTTTCTTCTCTCTTTTCCCCCAACCCCCTCTCTCTCTCTCCCCCTTTTCCTTTTCTTCCTTTATCTTCTCTCCCCTCTCTCTCTCTCTTCTCTCCCCTCTCTCTTCCCCCCCCCCCCCCCCCCTCTTTCTATCTCTCTCTCTCTCTCCTTTTTTCCTCTCTCTCACTCTCTCTCCTCTTTCTCTCTCCTCTCTCTCTCTCTACCACACATAAAACCCCCACCTTTTTTTTTTTCTCTCCTCTCTCTCTCTTTTCTCCTCTTTTCCTCTCTTCCCCCCTCCTCTCTCTCCCCTTCTCTCCCCTTCCCCCTCTCTCTCTCCCTCTTCTTTTCTAAGGGGTTTTTTCTTCTCTCTCATCTCTCTTTACTTTTCTCTCTCTCTCAATCTCTCCCCTCTCTCACTCTTTCTCTCTTCTCTCTCTTCTCCTAAAACCCCCCCCCTTTTTCCTCTCCCTTCTCTCTCCTCTCCCCCCTCTCCTCTCTTTTCTCTCCATCCTCTCTCCTCTCCTCTTCCCTCTCTCTTTTCCCTTTTCTCTCATCTCTCTCTCTCTTTCCCCCTCTCTCTCTCCTCACATTCCCCATCCTTTTCTCCCCTCCCTCTCTCTCTCTCTCTTTTCCCCTCTCTCTCTCACTGTTTTTTTTTTCTCTCTCTTTTATTTCTTCTCTCTTTTTTCTCTCTTCTCTCTCTCTCTCTCTCTCTCCCTCGCCCCCTCCCCTTTCTCTCCCTCTCTGTCTTTTTTCTCTCTCTCCTCTCTCCCCTCCTCTCTCTCTCTCTCCTCTCTCCTTTTTCCCCCCTCCCCTCTCTTTCCCCCCGTCCTTTTTTCTCTCTCTCTCTCCTTTTACTCTTTTTTCTCTCTTTCTCTCTCTCTCTCCCCTCCCCGTCCTTTTCCCCCTTTTTCTCTCCCCCCTCTCCTCTTCCCCTCTCTCGTCTCTCTCCCCTCTCTCTCCCCTCTCCTCTTTCTCTCTCTCCTCTCTCGCCCCCCTCATTTTTTCTCTCTCCCCCAACTCTCTCTCTCTCTCTCTTTTCTCTCTCCTCTCCTCTTTTTTCTCCCCCCTCTTCTCTCTTCTTTCTTTCTTTCTCTCTCTCTCTCTCTTTCTCTCTCATCACTCTCTCTCTCTTTCTCCCCTCCCCTCTCTCTCTCTCTCTCTTTTTTTCTTCCCCTCTCTCTTTTCCCCCTCTCCCCTCTCTCAATCTTTTTCTCTCTCTCCCCTCTCTCTCTCCCCCTTTCTCCCCTCTCTCTCTCTCTCTCCATCTCTCTCTCCTTTTCTCCTCTTCTTTACTCTTTTTCCCCTCTCCTCTCTTCCTCCCCCCCTTCTCCTCTTTTCCCCTTTTCTCCTCCTCTCTCTTTTCTCTCTCTCTCTCCCCCTTTTTTTTTCTCTCTCTTTTTCTCTTTTCTTTTCTCTCATCTCCCCTCTCTCTCTCTCTCCCCTTCCCCTCTCCTTCTCACTCTTTTTCTCCTCTCTTTCCTCTCTCCTCTCTCCCTTTTTTTCTCTCTCTCCTTTTTTTTTCTCTCTCCCCTCTCCCCCTCTCTTCCTCCTCTCTCTCTTCTCCTCTCTCCCCCGTCTCTCGTTTTCTCTCTCTCTCTCTCTTTCCCCTCTCTCCTTTTTCCCCTCTCCCCCTCTTTCTCTTTTTTCTCTCTTCTCGTTTTTCTTTTTCCTCTTCCCCTTTTTTCTTTTCCTCTCCCCTTCCTTTTTATCTCTCTCTCTCTCCCCTTTCTCTCCTCTTCTCTCTCCCTCTCCCCTTTCTTCTCTCTTTTCTCCCCCTTTTCCCCTTTCCTCTCTCTCCTCTCTCTCCCCTCTTTCCCCTCCCCCTCTCCCCTCCTTTTCTTTCCTCTCTCTCTCCCCACTCTTTTTTTTCCCCCCTTCTCCTCTCTCTCCTCTTTTTCTCTCTCCCTCTCTCTCTCTCTCTCTCCCTCCTCTCCTCTCCTCTCTCCTCTTTTCCTCTCTCTCTCTCCCCCCCCTTTTTCTCTCTCTCCCTCTCTTCTCCTCCTCCTCTCTTTTTCTCTTCTCCCTCTCTCCTCTTTTTCTCTCTTCCCCCTTTTTTCTCCCCTTTTCTCTCTCTCTCTCTCTCTCTCCCCTCTCCTCTCTCTCTCTTTTTTCTCTCCCCCCTCTTTCTCCTCTTTCTCCCTCTTCCCCCTCCCCTTTCCCTCTTTCTCTCTCTCTCTTTTTTCCCCCTCCCCTTTATTCTTTCTCTCTCCACTCTCTCTCTCTCCTCGCTTCCTCTTTCTCTCTCTCTCTCCTCTCTCTCCCCCTATCTCTCTCTCCTTTCCCCCCTCCCCTCTCCTCTCTCTCGTCCTCCATTCTTCTCTCTCTTTCTCTCTCCCCTCTCCTCAATATCCTCTCTCTCCTCTCTCCTCTCCTTTCCCCCCCGTCTCTTTCTCTCTCTCTCTCTCTCTCTCTCTCCTCTTCCTCCCCTCTCTCTCCCCATTTTTTTTCTCCCCCTACCCCTCTCTCCCTTTTTTCTCTCCCCTCCCCCTCCCTTTTTCCCCTCTCTTTTCTTTCTCTTTTCTCCTCCCCCACTTTTTTTTCCTTTCCCCTCTTTTTTCTCTCTCTCTTTCTCTCTCCTTTTTTCTCTCTCTTTTCTCTCTTTTCCCCTTCTCTCCCCTCCTCTCTTTTTTCTTTCCCCTCTCTCTTTTTCTTTTTTCTCTCTTCCCCTCTCCCCCTCTTTCCCCTCCAAAAAACCCTCTTTCTCTCCTTTTCCTCTTCTCTCTCTCTCTCTCCTCTCTCTCTCCTCCCCCTCGTTCCTCTCTCTCTCCTTCCCCTCTCCCCCCTCCTCCCCCTCTCTCTCCTCTCTCTCTCTTTTTTCTCTCTCTTCTCCCCTCACCCCTCCTCTTCTCTCTCTTTCCCTCTCTCTTTTTCTCCTCTCTCTCTCCCCCTTCCCCTCTCCCCTCCCTTTATCTTTTCTCTCCTCTCTCCATCCCCGCTCTCTCTTTCTCTTCCCCTCTCTCTCTCTCTCTCTCTCCCCTCTCTTTCTCCCCCTTTTCTTTCTCTTTCTTCTCTCTCTCTCTCTCATTTCTTTTCTCTCCCCTCTCGTCTCTCTCCCCTCCTCTTTTTCTCTTCTCTCTTCCTCTCCTTTTTCTCTTTTTTTTCTCCCCCTCTTTCCTCCTCTCTCTCTTTTCTCTCCTTATCCCTCTCTCCCCCCTCTCTCTCTCTACTCCCTCTCCCCTCCTCTCTCTCCCCTCTTTCCCCTCTTTTTCTCCTCCCTCTCTCTCTCCCCTCTCTCTCTCTCTCTTTCCCCCTCTCTCTCTTTTCCCCTCTTTTTCTCTCTCTCTTTTCCTCTCGTCTTTTTTCTCTCTCTTTTTCTCTTTTCTTTCTCTCTTTTTCTCCCCCCCCCCTCTCTCTCTCCTTTTCTCCCCCTCTCTCTCTCTCCTTCTCTCGTCCCCTCTCATCTCCCCCTCTCTCTCTTTCCTCTTTCTTCCCCCCCCCCCTCCCCTTTTTTTTCCCCCTCTCCTCTCTCTCTTTCTCTCTTCTATCTCCCTCTCCCTCCTCTCTCTCTTTTCCCTTCTCCCCTTCTCCCCCTCTTTTTCTCCTCTCTCCCCCTCTCTCCTCCTCTCCACCCCTCTCCCCCTTTTCTCTCTTTCTCTCCTCCTCTCTTTTTCTTTTCCCCTTTTTTTATCTCTCTCTCCCCTTTCTCCCCTCTCTCTCTCTTTTCTCTCTCTTTCCGTTCTTTTCTTCCCTCTCTTCCTCTCTCTCTCCTCCCCTCTCTCTCTTCCCCTGCTCCTGTCTCTCTCTCTCTTTTCTCTCCCCCCCCCTCTCTCTCTTTCCCCCCCCCCCTTTTTTTCTCTCTCTCTCCCCTTTTTCTCTCCCCTTTTCCTTCTCCCTTTCTCCCCTTCTTCTTTCTCCTCCAAAATCTCTCCTCCCTTCCCCCCTTTTCCCCTCCGGCTCTATTTTCCCCAATCTTTTTCCTTTTTTCATCTTTATTTTTCTCCTTTCAACCCCCTTTAAAAACCCTTTTTTCTCCCTCGGGGGGTTTTTCCCTCCCTCCTCTCGGGGGTTTTTTTTTTTTTTTTTTTTTTTATTTTTTTTCTTTTTTATTTTTTTATTCTTTAAAAATTTTTTTTTTTTTCTCCTTTTTTTATTTTTTAAATTTTTCCCCTTTTTTTTTTTTTTCTCCCTTCTATTTATCTCTTCTTTGTTTTTGATTTTTCTTTCTTTCTTTTTCTTTTTTATATTTCTTTCTTTTTTTTTCTTTTCCCTCCTTTCTCTTTTCCCTTTTTTCTCCCTCCTTTTTTGTTTTTTGATTCCTTTGGCCCTTTTTCC
>NC_051399.1:49502297-49507297 GCF_015228065.2 Penaeus monodon | reverse complement strand
AGTAGTATTGTTGTTGTCATTATTATTATCATTATTATTGTTATTGTGATTTTTGTTGTTGTTATCATTATCATCATCATCATTATCATTATCATTATCATTATTATTATCATTATTATTGTTATTGTTATCATTATCATCATTATCATAATGATATCTTATCTTACTATCTTAATGATAGTAATGATGATCATTGTTTTATGCCCATTATCATTTAGTTTGTATAAAATGCTGATAATGATAAGTATTATGATTATATGCACCAATGTGTTATGATCATATCACTGTTTTATCAGATACAAATTGTCTTAATTTCTTATTTCCTTTCTTTCTCTCTGTTTCTACTTCATTTACGCTCACTTCTAATTTTTATTTTCATTCATTATTTTCTTATTAAGATAAACTTGGTGTGTTGACTGATCAATTTAGAATTTCGTATGTGAAGCGGAAGATTTTCGTTTGTTGACAAAAGTTATCAGATAAAGGAGACACTGCGAATGGCAGAGCGCGGGGGAGACGTGTGTACATGCGGGTGTCGGTGTGTGTATGCGGGCGTGTGTGTGCGTGTGTGTGTGTGTGTGTGTGTGTGTGTGTGTGTGTGTGTGTGTGTGTGTGTGTGTGTGTGTGTGTGTGTGTGTGTGTGTGTGGATTTGTATACAATTGCGATAGCAATGATGAATGACGGTAATTAACTGTAATTATTATACACTTTGCATTTACTGTATCGTATTTTGTATGTGTTTATAAATAATTATATATTTCAAATAACATTTTACATACATACACACACACACACACACACACACACACACAACACACGCGCGCGTGATGATGATGGTGATGTATGTGTGCCCGTGTGTGTGTGTGTGTGTGTGTGTGTGTGTGTGTGTGTGTGTGTGTGTGTGTGTGTGTGTGTGTGTGTGTTTGAGTGTGTGTGTGTGTGTGTGTGTGTGTGTTTGTGTGTGTGTGTGTGTGTGTGTGTGTGTGTGTGTGTGTGTGTGAGTGCGCGCGAGAGAGAGAGAGAGAGAGAGAGAGAGAGAGAGAGAGAGAGAGAGAGAATGAAAAGAGAGAGAGAAAGAGAAAGCGAGAGTTAGAAAAAAGATAGATAGATAGATAGATAGATAGATAGAGAGAGAGAGAGAAAGAGAGAGAGAGAGAGAGAGAGAGAGAGAGAGAGAGAGAGAGCGAACATGAGTGAGAGAACGAAAGAGATTGTGGGTGAGTGAGTGGATGGGTGAGAGAGAGAAAGAGAGAGAGAGAGAGAGACGAAAATTAAAATCTTAACAACTAAAATACCATTTTTATTGCATTGTCTCTTTTTCATTTAACTTTATTACACAAAGCATGCTGCATTATGACACACTATTTTTTCAGTTAAGTCCCTGCTCTCTAGGGGTTCAATATAATTCCATTCCAAGGCTTAACATGTACACTGTAAATAAAGGCAACAGCTGGCTTCTTACCATCAGCTGTGCGAAGTGAATTCAATATTTTTGTTCCTAAATTCTTTATTTCACTTTTTGTTTCTCTCTTTCTTTAATATCGTTTGTGAATGTTGCACACATAATGCACATAGAATAATTACTCATACATGCACAGACCAACCAAGAACGGACACTTATACACATACATACTGATTACTGTGGTATGTGATAATAATAACAGTGATAGAAATAATGATGCTGGCGATAAAGAATATAATGATATGATAATGATACTAATTGTAATAATAAAAGTAATGATAACGCTAATGAATAATAATAATAACAATAATAATGGTAATGGTGATGATAACAATAATAGTCGTGGTGATAACTATAATACTGAAAATAATGATAACGACGATAATAATACTGATAATAAACACAACAGCAAGAACAAAAAAAGCAAAAACAAGAATAATGGTAAGGATGATGTAGTAACAGTAATAATAATCATAATAACAATCATCTTAATCATCTTAAAAATATTACTACTAATGATGATAATATTAACATTATCAATATTGATAATAATAATGATAATATTAATAGTGATAGTAAAAATAATATCATCAACAACAACAACAGCTTCAACAACAACAACAGCTACAACAACAACAGTAATGATAATAATTATAAAAAAAACAATCATAATTATAATATTAATAATGAAATATAATGATAATATCAATAATGAAAAATAATGAGAAGAAGAATAACAATAATAATTCAAAATTGCACTGAAAATATTGAAAAGGATATTGATATGATAATAGTGACGTTAATGTTAACAATAACAATGATAGTAATGTATGAAAGGTCATAATGATAATGATGATAATCATTTTGAAAATGTCATTTATTGACATCATCAGGAAACGATCGAATTCCCCACCGATGCTCCTGACCCTTTTGCTCTAATAACTCCAGCCTTAATAAACCCGTAACCCTTCCCCTCCCCACCGTGTTGAATCCCCCTTCCCCTTTACCCATATCCTTCCTCTTCCTCCCTTCCCTCCCGACCCTCTTCCTTCTTCCTTTTGATCCTGCTTTTTCTTCCACTTCTATCTACTCTTCCTTTCTTGTCTTTCACTCCATCTGTATCTTCCCCTCCCTTCCTCTTCCCCTCTCCTCCTCTTCCTCCCTCTATCCATGACCTACTATCTCTCTTCTTTCCTTCTCTAATGCTCTTCCACCTCTTTTTGCCCCCTTGCTTATCCTCCTGCCTTTCGTCTCGTCTTTCCCTCTTGTCCTTCTTTGTTGCCCTCTGCCTCTTTCTCATCCTATCTCTTTTATTTCCTCCTCTACTGCTCCTTCATCTCGTCATCCCTCCTTTCCTATTCTCCTGTCTTTCGTTTCGCCTTTCCCTCTTCTCCTCTGTCGCCCTATGTACCTTTCTCATCCTTTATCTTCCTATCTCTTTTCCCCCTTTCCATCCGCTCTTCCTCCCTCTCCCTCCGACCGTAATCACCCCCTCCCCCTACCTCCTACTCCCCCACCCCCCGTCACCTGGAAATAAAAGAGAGCGAGAGAGAACAAAAAGGCCGGGGCCCTAATTAGCCGCGTCCACACATCGCAACAATCTTGCTAATTGACTTTCCTGAGACACGCATTAACAGTTCGTAGATCAGCAAGAAGCGCCGACGTCGCTATCTCTTTCCTTTCTCTTTCTCTCTGTTTCCTTTTCTCGTTTTCTCGATGTTTTTTATGCTGTTCCTTTCTTTATTAATTATTTATTATCTTTTTTTGCGGCTGTCTCCTTTTTCATCCTTTTGCTCTTTCGTCTTTTCTTTCCATCTTTCTTTTTTTCTTGTATCATATTTTCCTTATCCTCTTCGTCTCTTTTCCTCATATCTTATTATTTTATCTCGTTATTCATTCTCTCCTTAACCTCTCTCTCTCTCTCTCCTCTCTCTCTCTCTCTCTCTCTCTCTCTCTCTCTCCTTATATATATATATATATATATATATATATATATATATATATATATATATATATATATATATATATATATATATATATTATATATATATATATATATATATATATATATATATATATATATATATATATATATATGTTTCCTCTTCCTATATCTCTGATCATTTTCCTTTTAGCGTTCCTCTTCCATTTCTCCTCCTTCCTCTTTCCCTTTTCCCCTGCACACTTTGTTCTCTTTACTAAAAACCTCCATGCCCTTTTTCAAGTGCACTCACCTAAAGTACTGCACAAATTGCGAGCCCAGGGTACCAGGGGAGGTGCAAAATGTACCCACAGCCCGTTTTTTCTGCTTAGGTAATTTCGTTTTCTTTCTTTTTTTAACTTTTAATGAAACTTCCCGACAATAATTTGCCAGTGTGGAACGAACGTGGAATCCTCACATTAAACGCATCTCCAGTCTGATCAAAATACATTTATACATCAACCTCGTTCAAAAGTCCATATCTTAAAACACTTATCCATAAAATAAACCGTATACATTATCCGTACACAGACTTCACTCGCACACATTGTATACCAGAATAGAGTACCCCCCTTGCACTTAAGGTCGAATTAGCGGTCCATTTTCCTTTGCATAATAAAAAGAGTCTCCGTTGCCCTTACCTGCTGCCTGCTCTCCCAAAACACCCTTGTTTTCTGTTCATTTTAGTCAGAGTGTAGATTGCAAACGGAGAGAAAAGAGAGAAAAGGTAAGGTGTTCTGCGAATTCTTATGTGTGTTAAGTGTGTAAATCTTTCACTGAAAATAATCAAATATTTATGTACACAAACATATGAGTGTATACGCACACACACACACAAACAAACGCACATACACACACACCACGCACACATTGTGTAAATGTGTACATATATATGTACATATATATATATATATATATATATATATATATATAGATAGATAGATAGATAGATAGATAGATAGAATAGATAGATAGATAAAGATATATATATATATACAATTATATATATATATATATTATATATATATATATATATATTGAAATATGATAGATATATATTATAGATAGATATCAATCATATAACTATAAACATAATAACTATAAAAATGCAATATATTATCTATTATCTTATATTATATATATATATATATATATAATATATATAATTATAATATATATATATATATATATATATTATATATATATTATATATATATATATATAATATATATGTATATATATATAATAAATAGATAAATTATATATATATATATATATATATATATATATATATATATATATATATATATATATATATGTTTGTTCAACAGCTATTTATCCCAATGCAGGACCTAGGCCTCTATCAGTTTATTATTGAGAGGTTATTTGGCAGTACCACCCTTACCTAATTGGATGCCCTTCCTATTCAACCGCGGTTCGGCGCGCTAACACTTGTGCCACGGCGGCGACTTCCCCTACGACACCTGTGTTTAACTTCTCAAGGCGGTATGTTATTCTCTCGCCGAGAGATCAGGCTCGACCAATAGCCGAAGCGC
>NC_051399.1:49485759-49497197 GCF_015228065.2 Penaeus monodon | reverse complement strand
TAATATTATTTTTTTGGGGTGTGTGTGGTGTGTGTTTGGTGTTTTGTGGGGCTGTGTATAGTATTTAGCATATATATACATATATATATATATATATTATTAATATATATATATATTATATATATATTATATATATATATATATATATATATATATATGCACACACACATAATAATTATCTGAAAATGGCTGGTTTGCTAATATGTTCACAATTCAGTGGGGGAGGGGGGGGGGCAAATATTCATAACCGCTTTTCGAGCGGGATTCTGCTCACCTCCCACACGCAGACATAAGTGATGGAAATCTTGTTTTGCCAGAAAATTGAGGGCTGTAGTACTTGATAGGTGAGTTCATATGAATGTAGAATCGACATGAATTGAATTGTGATAACTAAGATAACTAAGGTTTTTGCTCTCCTCCCGCACCAGAGACAGAAAGGGTGAGGCAAATGAGGCGACGCCAACACATCTTTACCGCTAGCCGTTGCAGTTAGGATACAGCAATGCAGTCAGTACAATTCCGATCGAACTGGGAAAGGAATAATAGATCAAAGTAAAGTGTAGGAAAAGAAAATCGTGAAAGAAGTGTTGATTACTTAATTTGACGAGTAAAAATAAAGGAAATTCCTGGGGAGTTCGGGGTAATTGTTTCGATTCTGTATCCCTTTTATTTGTATTATATTTATCTTTATGATTATCGCTGATTTTTAATTAGTAGGTAAAAGAAAGGTTAAACGTATACTTAAATTGATTCAGTAAAAGAATATTACTGTCATTTTCTGATACTTATTATTGCTACTTTTGAGCTCATTCTAATATGCCACCTGTTTATTGGCGTTAGATTAAAGCATAAAAAAAATGGTTATGAGTGCCTTTTTGGGCGCTGTATCTTCGGCATCCTCAGCAGGGGAGTAATTCAATCCACACCATCAGCTACTCAAATTAAAATTAAGTGAGTGAAAATTGAGTTTCCTTCGATACTAATATGACAGTTTTTTATATTAGTAGTAATTTAGCACACACACACACACACATACACACACGCACACATATATATGTGTGTGTGAATATATATAATATATATAATATATATATATATATATATATATATATATGTATATATATATATATATATATATATATATATATATATATAAAATATATATATATATATGTATGTATGTATGTATGTATGTATGTACCTGTATATATACACACATCTCTCCTCTCTCTCTCTCTCTCCCCTCTCTCTCATCTCTCTCTCTTCTCTCTCCTCTCTCTCTCTCTCTCTCTCTCTCTCTCTCTAATCACATAACGTCTCAAAAGCTGATCTGTCGCAGCTTGAAAATCGTAGCCAATAACCCTTCAGAGACGGTCGTTAGGTCCCGCCACGAGGACTGTTTCTCATGCAAATCACTTTCATCATGCACAAGAACAAGGGTTTTGACGCGAAGTAGCAGAGGTCCTCGAAGAGTCGAGGAAATAAAATGAATAAAACAAAACATAGGCGAATAGATAAACAAGAGAAAATCAGACTAGGTAAGAATAAGTAGTTGCAGTTTCAATCGCTTTCCTTACATGCCATTAAGCGGAAAGCTGATTTATTTGCAATTGTGCGGATAGACAACATGCGAAGGGAACTCATCCTAGCAGGACATGGCTCATCCATCATGTAAACAGGCTGTGGTTGAGTTCACAATAGCTTGGTGTGGGAATACAAAGAGGGCAGTAGAGTGAGAGATGCTTTACTCTTCGAGGAGCCTTTTGATTTATCGCATTTATAATTTTTTCCTTTTTTTGTGAGTTTTTGGGGGGGTTTTGAGGAATAAATTTTTCTTTGGGGTAAATTTGGAAAATTTTTTGAAAAAGAAATGACATTTTTTTTTTATCATAAGGTATGTATAAAACCCTTATATATACTTTACATTAAAATAAACTATTTAACTACACTGTCCCTGCTTGCATGTTTTTAAATAATACTAAAATGGGGCCCTTGATACACCCCACACAACACAAAAAAACACACACACAAAACCCCCACCACACACACCACCCCAACACACCCCAAAAACAGGGCCGCACCACACCACACACAAACACACACAAAACACAAAACACCACCCAACGCCGCACACACACACACCACAAAAACACACACACCCCCAACTTAGTTTCTCACGAGTGCCCTGCCTTTTCCCTTTCCCTCAATATACCTCCTTCGCTTTTCCCGGGGGTTTTTGGGCCCCTTTTGGCAAAGGCCGTGGGAACAAAAAAAACTTTTCCCTGTTAAAAAAGGGAAAAGAGAGAGAAAGAAAAAGACAAAAAAAAGGGCCTTTTTTTTGGTGTTCCCAAAAGATTGGGGCCTTTTGATACAAAGCGTGTGATGAAATGTCCCGGTTTTGTTATTTTTTTTTTTTTTTTTCATCCCCCTTTTTTTCCCTTCCCTTTTCCCTTTTTTACCCCATTTGGGGCCGCAGTGTTAGAATAAAAAGTTTTCGGGGAAAGTTTTTGGGTCGCGAAAATTGGTAAACGGGAGGATGGGGGTTTTGAGGGAGGGGGGAATGGGGGAGAGAAGAAAAAAAAAAAGATAAAAAAATTTAAGAAAAATAATATAATATATTATATATATATATATATATATATATATATATATATATATAAAAATTTTATATATTTTAAGAAAGAGAGAAAAGAGGGGAGAAGGAGAGGAGAGAGAGAGGGGACGGAGAGAGGGGGAAGGAGGGGAGGAGTGGAGAAAGAAAAAGGAGAAAAAGATTTAGAGGGGAGAGAAAGAGAGAAAAAACCCATCCTACTTTGAAATCCCCCTATCTTTAAAACCCCTTTCCCTACACTCCCCCCCTCTCTCGTGTACAATTTCCTCCCCCCTTTACGCCCCCCCGGGAAAACCCCTTTGGCCCCAAAAGAACTCAATTTAAAAACACATCTTAAGAAACCGTCTTTTCCCTTTTTGAAACAGCGTCTGTCGTGAAGCTGGGTCATTTTCACCCATTTTTGGGGAAGGGTTTTCTCATGAAAATTCCATTTTTCTCAAGCACAATTTTTCTTGTTTGTTCACAAAGGGTTTGGGACGCGTCGAAGGGAATTTTCCTTCTAAAAGAAATCATGAAGAAAAGCTCGATAGATAAAACCTGATTTTTCACGCAAAATTTTTCTCACGCGAGGGGAAAAGGATGAAGGAAAACGCGGGCCCTATAAACGTGGAGGTTTATATATGAGCTTTCGTGGCGTAAAAATTTTTTAATTTTTTTTTTCTAAATTTATAACTCTGCTGAATTTGCCAAAAACTGCGCCCAATGTCATGACAATTTTGAGAGTTTGGGGAAAACTTGGGAAAAGGCTCAATTTCAAGCGAAATGGGGGGCCAAAAGATTTCAGTGCCTCTCACAGCGAAATCGGGGAAAAAACTTAAGGGGAAAAGGTTAAATTGCAGCCCTTTTTGTCATTATAATAAAACGGAAGTTTCTGAAGTTGTAAAAACCGTAAAAAACCCTTGCGCTGCGGGCCCCCATTAGTTTTTTCCGTGGGTTAAATGCGGGAATTTGATATTTGGGGGTAAAAGTGTGTGTGTTTGCTTGAATCCAAAAACATGCGTGTATTTTTGGGGTGGGGTGTGTGTTTTTGTGTGTGTGTGTTGTTATGGTTTGTGTGTGTGTGTTTTGTGTGTGTGTGTTTTTGTTTTTTGTGTGTTGAGTGTTTGTGGGGTGAGGGGGGGGTGTGTTTGTGTGTTTTGTGTGTGTGTGTGGTGTGTGGTGTTGTTTTTTGTGGGGTTTTTGTGTGTTGGGGAGTGGGGTGTGTGGTGTGTGTGTGTGTGTGTTGGGGTGTGTTTTGGTGTGTTTGCCCCTGTGGGGTGTGTGGTTTTGTGTGGTGCGGGGGTGTAAACCGTGCGTGCGCCCCGTGAACGTCGTGGTTTCGTGAGCGCGGCACCGCCCTGAAATTTCTGGCTTCCACCCATTGCTCGTGTAATATTTGTCTCGAGCGATGGGCTTTTTGGGGCTTTCCAAAACCCCGTCATATTTTCATAGCTCGTGAAAACCCCCTTTTGCCGGGAAATTTGCGGCTTCTGCGCCTTCGGGCACCCCTTTTACCTTTTCCCAAAATTTTTTCCCAAACCCTTCAATAAAACCTTAAAATTTTTGCAATCTGCACGATCATCACCAAAAATAAGGAGGGCATCCCCGGGGGAAAGGGAAATATTATCTAAAATCATTTTTATTTCTGTTTAAGTTATAAAAAATATGACAAACCCTTTTTTATTTCTTTTTTTAAAATAAATCATATTTTTTTTTTTTAAAAGTACGTAAAACTACCCTTTCACACAAAACGAATACACACACACAGAAAATAAAATATATATGTTATTTTGTGTGTGTGTTGTGTGTGTGTGGGGTGTGTGTGTGTGTGTAGTTAAAACCCCAACCCCCACACACACACACACACACACACACACAACACACCCCACCCAAACCACACACCCATATATATATATATATAAAATATATATATAATTTTATATATATATTATAAAATGTATATATATAATATTATAAAATATAATTTTATATATATATGTATAATAATATATTTTATATATATATATATTAATATATATATATTTTATATATAATATATATAATATTTTATAATTAAAATATATTTGTGTGTTGTGTTGTGTGTGTGTGTGTGTTGGGGTGTGGTGGTGTGTTTTATATTCTATTTTCACATATATAATGAAATTAGTATATAAAATGAAAAAATTCCCCAATTTTTCTCCTCTACCCCGTAGCAAGCAAAGGGGGTAAGGGGCCCGGGAACGGCAAAGGCCCTCCCCGGTTTTCTCCCCGAAAAACACCAAAATCGTGTATTTTTTCTCTCTACCTCTAACCCCTTTCCCTTTTTACTTCTATTCCCTTCCTTCCTTCGGTCCGTCTCCTCTTTTTTCCTTCTTCCCCCCTATGCTCCTTTCCTGCCTCCCTCCCTCCCATCCTTCCTTCACGATTTTATTCCCTCGCTGTTCTTTCCTCTTTTCTTTCCCTCTTCCTTCCTTCCTGCTTCCCTCTTTCTCATCTATATTTCACTCGTTCTCATTCTCTCTTCCTTCCCCACTCTCACCTTCCCTTCTACCCTTTTCTCCCTCCCCCCCCTCTCCCTCTTACTCTTCTCTCTCTTCCTCCCAACCCTTCCTCCTTCGCGCCATCCTATCTTTCTTCTTCCTATGTTTACTTCCTTCCCTCTCATCCTCCCTTCCACTCTCTTCTCCTTATCTTCCTTCCCGCCCTCTTCTCACTCCTTCCCTTCTCCCTTCCCTCCCTTCCCTCCCAGTACCAGAAAATGGTTTCTGATTTCCAAGCATAAACACCCTTGTTGCCTCGGGCAGCCCTGCGACCCGCCGGCGAGAGGAGACACTGAATAATGAAACTTTGGATCGCCTTCGCTCGCTCGTTTTTTGGCGGATTAGCGGCGCTGTCATCAGGGCCTCTGGTTTTGCTTTTGGGTCTAGTGGCCTGTATGGACGTATGTATACATTATTATACAGTATGTACGTCTGTAGCATGTAGTATACTGGCATGTATAGTATGTGTATGTATGTGCATATATGTATATATTATAATATATGATTATTATAATTTTTTTTTTGTGTATTTTTTTTCTTTTTCTATCTATCTTTCTAGGGGCCTGTATCTATCTATCTATCAATCTATGCATGCATCTATCTACCTATCTGTCATTCTCTATATCTGTATACATATATGTGCGTGTATATATATATATATATATAATATATATATATATATATATATATATATATAGTATATATTTTATATATTATATTTTATAATATTATATGTCTTTTTTTTTTTGTTTTTTTTTTTTTTTTTTTTTTTATTTGTGGTGTGTGTGTGGTGTGTGTGTGTGTGTGTTTGTGTGTGTGTGTGTGTTTTTTTTTTTTTTTTTTTTGGTGTGTGTGTGTGTGGGGTTTTGTGTGGTGTGTGTGGTGTGGTGGTGTGTGGGGTGTGTTTTTGTGGGGGGTGTGTGTGTTGTGTTTTTTGTTTTTATATACTATATCTATAAATATATATATATATATATATATATATATATATATATATATATATATATATATATATATATATATTATATATTTTATTTAAAAACACACAACACCAAACCACCCCATATATATTATATTATATCTATAATATATTATCTATTATAATACTACTATATATATATTGTTTTGTGGGGTGTGTGTGTGTGGGTGTGTGTGTGTTGTGTGTGTTGTTTTGTGTGTGTGTGTGTGTGTTTGTTGTTTGTGTGGTGTGGTGTGGTGTGTGTGTGTGTGTGTGTGTGTCCTACATACATAAAGCATATGTACCTTACTATAATATATATATATATAATATACTATACATATATTTTATATATATTATAATATAAATATATATATTATATATATATATAATATATATATTATATATACATATATATGTATATTATATACACATACACATTTATACACACACACACACACCACACACACCACACACACACACACCACACAAACACACACACACACACACACTATATATTATATATATATATATATATTATATATATATATATATATATATATATGCGTGTGTGTGTGTGTGTGGTGTGTGTGTGTGTGTGTCTGTGTGTGTGTGTGTGTGTGTGTGTGTATGTTTATATATATATATATATATATATATTATATATATTATATATTTATATATATAATATATATATGTTTATATATATATATATATATATATATATATATATATATATATATATATATATATATATATATATGTATGTATGTATGTATATGAATATGAATATATATGTGTACACACACACACACACCACATATGTATACATTGTGCACGAGCCACACACACACACTGTAAGTCCTTGTTGGACATCCCTCAGCATTATTTATTCTAAATCATTCTCTTCCCGTTTTTCTCCTCTGACCCGTGTAATTTTTCCCCCAAGTTAAATTTGATCTTATTTACGTTAATATGTTGTCATATAAAGTGCCATAATTTGTTTTTGTTTTTTTCTTGTTGTTGTTTTTTTTTTCTTATTATAAGCAGGATTCTTTATTGGCAAACTTTATTCAGCAAAATAAAAACAGCCACTTTAACGTAACTTTCCGACACAAACACAACATTGTCACAGCAGCTGAGTTTCAGACGAGAACGAAATTCCTTTTTCGAAAATTTCTTTCTGGTTATTTCTTTGTTTTTTTTTCTTATCTTTAACGTTTTCTTTTTCTTCGGCTTTTTTCATCTTATCTTTTTTCGACGTTTCCTTATTTATCGCTTGTCCTATCTAGTTATTTTGCTGCGCAGAGCTGCATTTATCGGAGATTTACTTGTCCTTCCTCATTTTCATGCTCTGTCTCATTTTGTTTCGTTGTTATTTTTCTTCTTTATATTGACTGCGCATCATTGATTGGACTAATAAGGTATTGAATGTTGACAGTCTTATCTTAAATTATACTGGTAATCCATACTCCAGAGGATTACCATAGGTGTTATCAAGATTAATAGCCTATTATTAGTTTTTATTGTCATTATTACTGTTATTATCATGATAATTTTCATCATCATCATCATTATCATTGTATGTGTGTACTATTTTGATACAATAATTGAATAATTATATATTAGTAGTAGTACTATTATTATCATCATCATTATTATCAATACTATTATTACTATTATTTTATTTATTATCATCATTATTACTATCATTATCATTGACATCATTATCATTATCATTGACATCATTATCCTTATTATTGTCATTATTATCATTACTAATATTACTAATTATATTATTATAATCATTTAGCATTGATATCCTCATCATCCTGAAAGATATACCAGGTTTTCTCGTAAGACTTCTTCACCAATTTGCTTTAATTTTGGTTTTCTTATTTCTCGACCATTTTCCTTTTGGGCCTATTTGTTCGTAATTTTTGGTCCTTTGCAGCTGCTGTTTTGGTGTGCTTCGTTACATCTTTTTGCTTCGTTTTCTTTTCAGTTTATGTTTATTTTGCTTGCTTATGCCTTCGTTCGCTTCTGTTTCTAGGATTGCTTATGTTTGTTTACTGTTTTATTTGTCTTTTATTTCCTGTTTCTTGTTGTTGTTTTTCTGTTTGTGTTTTTATTTTATGTTTTGATTCGTGTGCTTGACTACCGCATTTTATCTTGGTTTTTACTTTTCATTTTGGCTAAATTTTCTTTATTTCATATTTTGAATACAAGTACATTTGTATCTTCTTTAATTCATATCATAGAGATGATATTGCTCTTGATGTGATGTGACTGCGTACATTTGCATTTTTTTCTCTTCAGCGCAGACTTGTTTAATTATCAATAAGGAAACTTATATCTGCACGTATCTTTATTCCGAATACCTCGGGAAATCACTATATTTAATTAAATAAACACCGGCAGATGGATTGGCCAGAGCCGACGGAAAAATAATAAGAACATAGACAATTGAAATGGTAACAGATAATAGCATTGGTTTGAAAATAGTCTCTACAAGATACTTCTCTGCCTTCCATCGAGGCCGACAAGGAGAGGAAAGCAAGAAACCGACGCAGCGAAGGAGGAGGAAAAGGATTCAACAATATCAACGTGCGTGTGGGCTTCGTTCGGAACGCTGCGCTGTGTGAATGCGTGTTTGGATTTCGATTATCTCGAGAACCGAGCACTGCATGAAGCTTGTACAAGCAGTCTGTTGATCTCGAACATATTCTGAAAGAGTGGTGCATTGTTACTGCTAATGGGTGACGTCCAACGTAAGCTACGTTCAAGATCACGTGGGGTGTATTGGCATCTGTGATTCTACTTGGTTAGTGATGTATTCCTTTCCCCTCGCTTTCTGTTCGTGCATGTGTATGTAGTGTAAGTCTAATATCTACTCGCCCATTTACTTCTCTATAAAACTGTCTACCGTACTGTGTGTGTGCCTGTGTCTGCGTTTGTGATTGGATGTGCGTGTCAGTTTTCTCACAGTACAATTCCCATATTGGTAACACATCCAACTGCACAGATTTTGTATTCAACGTTTTCCACACTAATCATCAGTTTATAGACTACCTTTAAACCACTGACTTAGTAGCTGGTAAATGCGCGTATTTATGTAAATATGTTATCCTCTCTGACGATAACGAACCACCAAGAAAATATATAAAATATTCCTGTGCAGACCTTTTATATGCGATGAAGATTACAGCTTTAAAAACCTATTTGTATGTATATGCTTCTTGACCTGACAGGCTGCCTCTTTCTCTCCCTATCTATTGCCTCCTTCTTCTCTGTCTATCTATACTTGCCTCCACCTTTTTTAAAGTTTGTTTATTTATTTGTCTTTCTTGTATCTTTCTTACTCTCTTTCTTACTTTGTGTGGCTCTTGCTTAGTCTCTATCTTTTTTAATTCTTTGTATGTTTATTTGTCAGCTTGTATGTCTCTTTTCCTATCTCTTTTATTCCTTGTTTCTCTGTCTCTCCTTGCCCCCCCCCCCTCTCTCTCTCTCTCTCTCTCTCTCTCTCTCTCTCTCTCTCTCTCTCTCTCTCTCTCCCTCTCTCTCTCTCTCCCCCCCCCCTTTCCCCCTCTCTCTCTACATGCATGCACGTACCTACCTATCTATCTCTTTCTATTTCTCGACTCACAATTAAATCAAGGACAACTGTTCTGTCCAAAGCAGTTTCCATCAAAACAGAATCCACATTTCATGTTTCCATTTGCTTTACTGCTTTACCGTCCATTCGTAACCGCGTTATTTCTGTACGCGTTTTAATCGAATCGATATAATTCTTCTATCTAATTCTCTTTCGCTCGCTTTTCGGAAATGAGTTTCGTTCGTAGCAATTACAGGATCAATGTTCAGCATGTAAATATCGCAAAATATCTATAAATATCCAGCTCCTCTGTCAGTTCAAAGCCAAGGGAGGAAAACTGAAACGAAGTTGAGAAAATACTATTTGAAATATGTCCTCTAAAGCTGCAGGAGACGGAGGAGAGGAGGAGAGGAAGGTAGGTGGGAAGGAGGGGAGAGGGAAGGGGGGGAAGAGTAAGAGAACAGAAAGAAAATGGGAGAAGAAAGAGACGATGATGGGGAAATGAGAAAAGGGAAGGGAGACGGTAAGAAAAACGGGAAAATACGAAAAAAAAAAATGAAAAAGCGAAAGAGGAGAGAGAGAAGGAGGAAGGAGGAAGGGAGGGAAGATAGAGAGAACAGTGAGAGAGAAGAAGGGGAGGGAGAAAAGAGAGGAAAGAACTCAGGAGGAGACGAGGAAACAAGGGAAAATAGTCTCTGCAAGGGAGGTAACGGGGAAGCAAGGAAAGAGAGAAGAGAAGGAAGCTCGGATAGAAAAGGGAGAGGGCGAGGAAGGGAGGAAAGAAGGGAGCAAGGAGGGGGAGGATGGGAGAGAGGGAGGGGAGTACGAAAAAACAAATAAAGTAAAAATACACACACACTATTTGCCTACCGAGGAATTTAATTCGTTTTTATTGTCTCGAGACGCGGGGAGGGCATGCCGGTCTGAGCCAGGCAATTTAAAACTTAATCAAAATATTGGGTCCAGGGCCGAGCGGGCGGGAGTATTAGAGCAGTAACTTGTAGCGTTGCTCGCTTGCTTCTGTGTGTCCTCCCTCTCCCTCCCTCCCTCCCTCTAGAAGTCCTTTTCCTTTACCCTCCCCCCCCCCCATCCTTGGACCAACCACTTGCCTTTTCCCTCTTTCTGCTTCCCTTTCCCCTAGGCTACTCTTCCTTTCTTTCTCTCCCATATTCCTCTTTTCCTCCGACCGTCCCGTTCTGTTTCCAATTCACTTTTTTTCATTTCTCTTCTTTACTGCACGATTCCTTCCTCCTTCCCTCTCCGCCTGTCCCTTGCTCATACTCTCTTATCTCCCTCTTCCCTCCGATACTCCTTCCTTCCATTCTGCCATCCTCCTCTCCTACCCCCCCCCCTCCTCCCCTCCCGCTTGGCCTAGGCCTCGCGGATGTCCTCCCTCGAGAGGCCCGAGCTGTGACTTCTCGTGCCGCCCGCTGGCTCCCGTCACCCCCCTCTTCACCCCTCCCTCATCCTTACGCTCCCTTCTCTCCCTTCTTTTGCCACCCCCACCCCTCCCCCCTCTCTCTACGCTCACACTCCCTTCAGAAGCCTCCGCCCCTCCCTGAAGCATTTTTTTTTCTGTTTGTTGTTTTTTATCTACAGTTAAATGAACTTCGTTGATTCTGAAGGTTTGCTATTGCTAATCTTGATAATAATGCTACTTTCACTACTACAATTGCAGCTGCTGAAGCTTTTAAAAATAACCATAATGATATTCATAATAACAATAACAAAAGTGATACTGATAATGTTAATGTT